>NC_022023.1:21258474-21291435 GCF_000317375.1 Microtus ochrogaster
GTATCTATCTATCTATCTATCTATCTATCTATCTATCTATCTAGTATCTATCTATCTATCTATCTATCTATCTATCTAGTATCTATCTATCTATCTATCTAGTATGTATCTATCTATCTATCTATCTATCTATCTATCTATCTATCTATCTATCTATCTATCTATCTATTCTATCTATCCTGTCTATGAATGAGACCCTGCAGTGTTCATTTTTTCTGTGACTGACTTTCATAATATATTATCCTACAGGCTCATCTGTGTTGCTGCAAACGACATGGTTTAATCCTTTTAATAGTTTAATCTTCCTTAGGACTGGTTGTAATTTTGTTGTCTGTATGTAGCACATTTCCTCCTATGCTTGGGTAGACACCTATGTTGTCTGTGTTTTTGTCTATTATGAGGAATACTGGGAGAGACACTATGCTATAGAGGCTGAAATCATTTCTTTTGGATATATATATATGCATATACGGATATATATTGGATATATATGTATATATGCATATACACATGCACACCCCACCCCCATATATATATATACATATATATATATATATGTGTGTGTGTGTGTGTGTGTGTGTATGTGAAAAGAGGATTGCTGCCAGATGATAGATCTATGTGTAGCTTTAAAAAGAACCCTGTTTATCCATAATGGCTTTACTGATTGTCCCACTATCCTCTAAGACTTTCTTTCCTTCATATATTTATGCTATTCATTATATTTCCCCTTGTTTCTGTTTTCTTGAAGTACTAGGAGTAAAGCACAGGGCTTTGTACATGCTAAATGCTTTCTCTCTCAATCCATCTCCAGCCCCATTGCTGCCTGCTTGACTGCAGCTTTCTCACAGGGGTGAGATGCTCTATCATCGTGGCTTTGATTATTCTTTTCCGGAAGAGGAGTGATGTTGAATATTCACGTTTGGTGCTTTGAATGCCTTTTAATAGTCTTTGGACTATTTTTTAATTGAGTTAATTTTATTTTACATTGCTATTGAGTTCCGTTTAAAGACACACAAGGAACTGAGGATCCTTCCACATGCAGGCCTGGTGCACCCTCCTGTGAGAGCTGTGGTCATTAGTGTTCAGAGTAAAAATTCTGGTGTCATTGATCCGGATCCCTTGATAAGTTAAAGACTGAACATTCATGGGCTTCCCTCACTTTCTGAATTCTCAAATGTGGATCCAGAAAGCCTGCTGAGAGCGCAGCCTCCCAGCCCTCTGTTTCTCTCCGTTCTCACAAGTTTATTGGGAAAGCACCCAGCTTTGGCTCGATTTGCTGTGTCCCTTGTGAGACTCATTGGTCTTTGATGGTTGTCTGTGTTCTCTTTCCAGGGAAGAGTGATCCTTTCTGCCTGCTGGAGTTGGGCAACGACCGACTTCAGACACACACCATTTACAAAACCCTCAATCCTGAGTGGAACAAAGTTTTCACATTGTAAGTGTGTGATGCCCTGGGATCCAAGGAGCAGCTTTAACTTAGAGAACAATTATCCCTGATGTCTGTGGAGCAGACTGGGGGCTCTTGAGGGGAACTTTTCCACTCAGTTTTATGTGCAAAGAGCGTATTTTATTGTTTTTTTTCTCCAAAAACCTTTTATCCTTTTATTTTATAGTATGGCTTAATAATAGAAGAGACCATTTAGAACTGTAAGGGACTGCTCAGGGACATTTATAAAATAGATCTCTTAGTAACTAAATTAATCTGTGGATAGATAGAAGCTTCTAGATGTCCAAACTAATCTATTTCTGGGTTAAGAAAAGTTACAAATGGAGTCCTGTCTTAAATTATAAGCACTTACATGTTATGATACTATCTTAAATGCATGAAGATTTGTATTCTGTCAGAATCTTTTGAAAAATGCAGATTATCTGTGAATTCCTAAAGACTTCCAATGACTCCTGGCATTAATAATCCCTTCAATTAGAATGACTGGCTCCTTTGGACTGCCCTGTGCATCTCATCAAACATGGGCATCCAGGAAGCTGCATGTATTTAGTTTCCTAGTTTGCCTCAGATTTAAGGTACCTGGCAGTTAAAAGGAGACCCCCCATTGACCTTGGGTGAATTGATGATGCTTTGCCCCCTCAAAACAGACTGCTTAGTCTGTGTTTATGAGTACAAAGAGTCAGAATTGCCTCCAGTGCAATTGATGGTATTCATAGGAAGTCCCTCAT
Organism: Microtus ochrogaster; assembly: GCF_000317375.1. Taxonomy (NCBI): domain Eukaryota; kingdom Metazoa; phylum Chordata; class Mammalia; order Rodentia; family Cricetidae; genus Microtus; species Microtus ochrogaster. The sequence continues at coordinate 21,260,650 of NC_022023.1, forward strand.
AGGTCTAGCAGAAGCAAACCACCTGGAGACAGACACAGCAGCCAACTGCCAGGTATAAGGGATTTTGGCAAAAGCCTTGGCACTATTTTTTTATTGTCAGTGTTACTTGGTTTCTGCTCAATACAAAGAAAAAGTGTTCCTACAATCATGTGTGGGGCTTTTGGTACTTTACGTTTCAATTAGAAAAGGCTTTCTATGTACCTCATCTAATAATTTTATCCGATTTTCTTTTTAAGAAATGTATTAAAAATATTGATTTGCTTATTTTTATGTTTGTATATGTATTCATGTTAAGTATGCATGTAAGTTATGTATGCCTGTGTGAGCTTATATGTGTCGCATGTACATTCAGAAGACCACAGAGGCTCTAAAAGGGGGTGGAATCCCTTGGATCTATGGTTACAGGCAGGGGTGAGATGCAATGTGGGTGTTGGGAACTGAACCTGGGTCCTCTGCAAGAGCAGTAAGTGCTCTTAACCCCTGAGCCATCTCTCTGGTCCCTCATATTTTTTCTTCATCAATTCCAAAGATGATTTTTGCTTTTCCTTATTGCAGGGTGACTTTGCAGCCCCTCTCTTTTCTCCTCTGATTTTGCTCTCTTTTTCTTTTCTTCTTTTTTTTTTTTTTTAAATCCTGTTTCTTTAAGAGTATCACCCTTGAGTGTACATGTGTGTGGAAGACGCCACAGGAAGAAAGTTGACTTCCTTCAGTATGTGCACATCTGAATTTTCCATGATGGAAGGTTTGGGAATAGTCAGTTTGATTTAATTTTGGGGGTTTAATTAAATGGTAGTTTTATGCCCCGAGGACACACAGGCTTAATTAGTGCAAGTGTTTTCAGATCTTCATGGAGCAGTCGTCACCCGTGTGTTTTTGTGTATAAAACCTGATATTTCCTCTTTTAGCCCTATTAAGGATATCCACGATGTTTTGGAAGTGACGGTATTTGATGAGGATGGAGATAAAGCCCCGGATTTTCTCGGAAAAGTGGCCATCCCCTTGCTATCTGTAAGTTCCTCCCCATTAATCAACAATTTGTAAGTCAGAGTTTCTATGGTCTGGAGTAATTTTATCTTTGTCAGTCATAGAGCTACAATGGAAAGTAGCATTTATACTTTGTACTTTAGATACAAAGAGACATGGTCTTTTCTGTGTGAGTCTAATATTTATTTAATCAACCAGACATTTTGGCCAATCTTTCAATACACTCTCAGACTTCACTCCGTCTCAGAATGGCGATATCTATCTGATTTCAAGGACCGCAGCTCGCTCGTCAGATTTTCCACAGATGAAATGAGGAATACGCACTGATTTCCTTTGACTTTCTCCCGGTCCGCTTTACTCAACATTAATTGTTGGTGACTGCGCACTTGTGTGCAGTTCTGCTAAAGGCCCTTTCTCCCCAAAGTTCTGTCTGTTATGGATGCTTTCAGACTTCAAATATTTTTGGTAGAAGAAAATAAAGATTTCCCTTGGAAAATCAAGAGTATTTCAATAGTCAAATTAAGGTCAGCAAAGAAGAAAACAGAATGAAAAAGAATGCTAAAAATTATGCAGTAGAGAAATCATCCCTGAATACCTTTACAAGGGTGAAGGAGAAAAGGTGGCCATCAATTACTTATTTATTTATTTGTTTATTTATTTATTATTTAATACCCCCTTTTCCCTTTTGATGGGACATTAATATGTATCAAATGAACTTGTTAGAGGCAAGCATTTCAGTTTTCCAACCATTTGTAAAATTGTTTATACAGTCATTATGGGGTCACCAAAATATATTTCTTCTCTCATACTTTTTTTTCAGAGCTATTTGTACATTTTTTTGTGAGTTGTGCACTCTGTGATCTAACCACAAGCTTCATCTTGCTCTCATAATGTTTACAGGGAGGGGAACACTGTACCCTCTTAATATCTTTTCATCTGCTTTTGATCACTTGGTTAATTTCTCCCCAAGTTCTCATATCCCTGATGCTCCTCCAAGAGAACGCAGGCAGCAGCTGCTGGCTGCTGCAGCCTGCCCCCGCCACATGCTCTGAGCCCTCCATGGCAGGCGGCAGTGCTCATGGAGAGGAGATGGCAATCTGGGATTTTCCTCCACTTTTTTATTACAGCTCTGGCAGATATTCCTGCAAGAATACATGTAGCCGGAATATGGGACACACTTTAAAAGGCGTCTAAAGAGGGATGGTACAAAGCCCAAACATCCATCCATAACAATTCAGTATGTGTGTATGTGAGCAGAGAGAGTAGTCTCTTTATTTCTCTCCCACTCTCTCTCTTTCCTTCTCTCTTTCTCTCCTTCCTCCCTCCCTCCCCCCTTACACTTTTGAATGGATTAATCTTCAGTGTATTTTATTCATTGGCAGTGAATACACTAGGATAGTTTAGAAGCCCTTGATCTTTTTTTCCTTTGGTGATAAAACTTCCTACAATTTTTTTCCTCGATAGAAATTGTCTTTGCTTACTTACTTTAGTCCCCTAGTCAATCCTTGCCTTTGTCCCTCCCTCCCTCCCTCCCTCCCTTCTCCCCAGACCTAAGACAGGATGGCCAGCTGGATCAGTACCACCCAGCCCTAAGGAATTGACCTTTGGAGTCAGATCACTTACTTGTATGCTTCCCATGCATTTTGGGGTGCCCAGCAGAGTCCTGGCTTTTCTCAGCGACAGGAGCACATGTTTCCCTCTACCTTAGTAAAGACTAAAGGTAACCCTAGACATTGACCAAAGGACTGAAGGGGGTGGACTCCCTCATGGAGGCAACAACTGAACTCAACTAATGGATTCATTTTTTAAAACATCCCTCGCCAAGTAGAGAATTATGTGAAAGGCATACCTTACTTAAACCCGCTTTAATCACAAGCCGAGCTCCACAGCTGAGTTTTGCAATACAGAAACAAGCTGTACCAGGGTCTCTTGTTCATTCATTTGTTTAGCAGAGGCTGATGAAATTTCACTGTGTGGCAGGCAGTTTTAGCTAACAGGGCTCTAATGCTGACCACAGGAAGTACCCTCTTCCCTTGTTGTTTATATCATCTTTTCTTTGAGACGAAGATACAGAAAGATGACTAAAATGAAATTAATATCCAGTGTTACATGATAAACATCCATGACTTGTACATCAAGAATCTAGGGACAAGAACCTCAGTTCTCCATGGCTACATGGTTCTGGTACAAAAGGGGACATTAAAGTAGGAATTCAAGGAGGTGACACAGCAAGCAATATAAGTATTGGGGGAATTTTCAGAGAAGAACATCCAGGGGTGGCTGGGAGGTCAGTGTAGATGGAATACAGGGACAGAGAACAGAGGCCTATGAAACAGAAAGGGACACAAGTGCAGGGTAGTGGCAAGCCTTGCCATACCCTGAGAGCCTGTGAAGAGGTTGAGCTTTTCCTAAGTGAGGAATGGGGAATTCCAATTTACTTCCTGTATTATTTAGAATTTCTATTGTTGTTATAAAACACCACAGCCAAAAGCAACTGAGGGACAGGGGGGATGGCTTTTATTTTAACTTAGAGTTGTGCATTTTGGTCCATGCCTAAGGAAAAATGGGGACAGAAACTCAAGGCAGAAACCGGGAGGCAGAACTGAAGCAGAAGCCACCAGAGGGGTGCTACTTCCTGGCTTTCTCCTCATGGCTTCCTCAGCCTGCTTGCTTACAGCATCCAGGACCACCAGCCATGGGAGGGCATTGTCCACAGTGAACTGGTTCCTCCCCACATCAGTCACCAGTCATCAATCAAGACTCTGGTTAGAGCATTTTCCCAACTGAGGTTCCTTTTCCCCAAATGACTCCAACCTATATCAAATTGACATAAACCTAGCAGGACACATTATTTATTTGTTTTAAATACAAATAACATGTGGAACAACCAGGAGAATGCTCCAGTTTAGCAGTCTCTGCCTTGCATAGCAACCTGGCCAAGGGTGTAATCCTCTTAGTTACCTTGGGGACGCTGGCATGGCACTGAGTGGCCGGTTCTGCTGCTGCTGTCCATGCAATTGATTTGATTGAGATTAATTTTAATTCCTTGACTGATGGTTTGGCGAAATGACCAAAGCCTAGTGTAGATCTGTGTCTCCTTGACATCAGGTGGTCCACTTGCAACAAATTGACCTTTTCAAATTAATTTATTTTCTAATAGAATGCAGATTATAAATGTGATTTCTAAATGTCACGACTCTCACTGTAACTGAAAATTATAATCCAATAATTATTTAATTTATTGTTCTATTATTAAATAATACTGACCTGTACTTGGGAGGCTTTGTTTAAAAGATATGACTGCTTTAGGTGAATGCATTTTTCTTTAGTTTATATCTCTTGCGGGATGCATAGCTAACAAGTTCAGCATGGTTGCTATGGTAAATCATTAATTTTCTAACAGTTTACTTTTTCAAAATTATTTCTGGCCATTTACAAATTAGTGACCCTGTACTATAGCAGTTTAATAAGCAAGTTTTTATTGTAGACACCCTCATCTTGGAGTCTGAGCTCCCCAGAGTTTCTTAGATAGCCGTAGTGAACTCCCATCATGCATCAAGCCATAAGGAATGCTAAGGATGTGTTTGCACAACTGTGATATGTGTGCAGTTAGGGCTGGCAAGAGAGACACGGCAGAAGTGTTAGACTCCTAGGGAGATATCTTTCCATTCGGCACAGATAACGGAAAACCACCAATGCCACAGGAAAGGAAAGAGATGCTATGAGATACATGAATTAAAGTTTGAGAAGACATTGAGAAGCAGGGGTTTGCCCTGGCTCCGGAAGGAGTAGCGTTTTGATTGTAACTGCTGGATGAACAGGGAAGTCCTCTAAATCGGAGGTGAAGCAGGTACAGGGAAATGGTCATGTGGGAACAAGGAGGCGCTGGGTGGGTAGAAGGGCATTGGATCTTCTGTTAGCAGGGATCCAGGATGGGTTTTGAATAGAGGCAGCGACTCTAGAACACCCCACTAGCACCATGGTGTGAGAAGATCCCAGAAGATTTCTTAAATATCCAAGAATTAACAAAGAATATGCTCCAGTTTTATTTTTTGTATTTCTTAAGAAATGGGCTGATTCCTTCTTTTATTTTTCATTGTGTGAAAGAATTAGGAGAGAAGAGCCTGCAGTACTTAGTAGTCATTTTACAAGAGAAGGAAAACTCTATTCAGTGATGCATTCTTTTGGTTTGGTCTGGTAGCACGGGTCCATAATCCCAGAGACTTAGGAGATTGAGGCAGGGGAGTCATGAACTCAATGGGATGCATAGTGAATCATTGCCAGTCCTGTCACTGTAGGGAGATCCTGACTCAGCATAAAAGTAGAACTGGGGATAGAGTTCAATGATGGAACACTTGCCTACCATGGAGAAGGTTCCTAGGTTCAATGCTAGGACCATATGACAAAAACTTATAGTGAACAACATATTTCTAAATGAATGGCGGTCATTTTGTGCAATCGTCTTCGCTTTACCGAAGTCCTGAACTAAAGTTCCGCTCCCCACTAGGTAGTGTTGTATTTCAGGATTCTGACGGTGTGACGATAAAACACCAGGAACAAAAGGAACTTGGAGAGAAACGGGCTTATTTTAGCTTGCAGTTCCACATCACAGCCCATCACTGAGGGGAGTCAGAGAAGGAACCCAAACAGGGTAGGAAGCTGGAGTTAGGAACTGGAGAAATACGGCTTACTGGTTTGCTCCTCATGACTTGCTCAGCCTGTTTTCTTACAGTGCCGGTGCCCACCATGTCAGGGATAGCACCACCCACCTTGAGTTGGCTCAGCCAACATCAATCACTAATTAAGAAAATGCCCTGCTGGCGTGCCCACGAGCCAGTCTGGTGGGGGGCATTTTATCAACTAAGATTCCCATTTTCCAAATGACTCTAGCTTGGGTCAAGTTGACACAAAACTATTCTGCACAGTGAGGTAAGTCACAGTGCACTTAAAATACCCAAGTCCACGGCAGAGAACAGACTTTCACTTTTCATTTCACTCCCTAGTAATGTGCTTAAACCCTGCTGTTAAGGTGCATTTAAGACTGTTGAACAAAAAGCCTGTGCTGAGCTCAACTATAGCTTTTCCTTTGAAATTTTGCTTTTGTGTTTTCCTTTTGGAAATTAAAATATAATTTCAACATAACTACTCTCTTTCTTCGGTCATTTAAAAATTCAAACATTGGCACTGGAGAGATGGCCTGATAGTTCTCAGCCCTCTCCTCTCCCGGAAACCCAGTTCAATCCCCAGCACCCACAGAGTGGCTCACAACCACCTGTAACTCTAGTCCCAGGGGATCTGATGCTCTCTTCTGGCCTCTGTTAAGTACAAGGTTTACTTGTAATGTGTAGACATAATACAGGCAAATTACTCATACACATAAAGTCAAACAAAATTAAAAACTCATACACTGAAATTACAATAGTTATTGGTGTTAGTGAATTATTCAAGGCATATATATATATATACATATATCCATATATCCAATGTATATCTGACTAAAAGATTCAAGATCCGTGACCATCTTGCATATGCTTAATTTATCATCAATTGAAAACACAACAAAATAAAACAAAATCACAGGGTCTCCTTTCCAGGCCATCCCCACTGCTTGTGTCAGCTGCTGATCTTCAGAAATACTTTTCACCAGAAACACTCCACACTTATTGCCAGTGACCACAGTGGGCTGGGACCCACAAAGGAGGTTTTTTTTTTTTTTGTTGTTGTTTTTTTTACTAGTCTTCCTATTTCCTTCCCCGGTCTCTGCAGGCTTACTCTTGCTCCTGTAGCAGCCAGCCTCCAGAAGCCTTCCTCTTTTCCTACCTGCACTCTGGGAACTCTGACTATTGGGGAGGACTCTGGTCCCCTAGCTCTATCCTGCAGGCCCTCTTGGCCTTTCCTCCTAGCTCATCTTCATCTCTCGCGTCACCTGCTCACCTACGCAAGCACCTTGTGCACAGGGATCCCACCATCACCTTAGTGGCCTAGGATCCAGAGATGGTAATAGCAACCAAAGGATGGTACGCCTACTCCACAAAGACAAGACCAGATAGCTGTACCAAAATACATCTCAAGTATCAGAAGTTCAGATAGCTTGATACCAGTGCCAAAACACAAGCATGAACACCCAAGATAATATGCCTCCCCCAGAAACTGATAACTGTACTGGAATAGACTCTGAGAAATGCAATCTAGCTGAAGCTTAGCAAGAACTTAAAAACAGAAATTATGACTGTTTTGAAGAATCTTAAAAAGGACATGAAGAGCATGAAAATAGAAATAAATGAGATAATACAAACCATTGACTATGTGAAAGTAGAAATAGAATCATTAAAGTAAACTCAAACTAAAATAAAACTGGAAACAAAAACTTATGATGTCAGACTAAAACCTCAGAGGTAAGCCTTTCTAACATATTAGAAAACACAGAAGAGAGAATTTCAGGTGGATATCCCAGCCAAAGAAAATACTAAACCAAAAAAACTAGACAAAAATTCCATAAGATCTGGTTATACTATGCAACATATACCAAACCTATGAATAATAAGGAGAGAGGAAGAAGAAACAACCCAGGTCAAAGGCACAGATCATATTTTAAACAAACCATAGAAGGAAATTTCCCTATATAAGGGAGATGCCTATGAAGGAACAAAGAACACACAGAACACCAAATATACAGAACTAGGAGAGACCTAATGACCTATAACTCATGACCCAATAATAAAAGCATTAAAAATACAAGGAAAAATAATAGATGGTAAAAAAAAAAACAAGTAACATATAAAGGTATCTCACTAAAACAATGAAACCCTAGAATCTAGAAGGGCCTGGGCAGATGTATCACAAACTTTCCTTTTTGTCTTATTTCTTTTTATTTTTGATTGTGTGTGTTTATGTAGCTTTTTTGCATTATTTTATTTGGGGGGTTGTTTGTTTTTGAAAGGAAGATAGAAATAACATGCAGTTAGGTGGGTAGGAAGGTGAGATAATCTTGGAGGAATCAGGGAGGGGAAAGCATTATCAAACATATTGTTTAAAAATATTTTCAATAAAGGCATAATAGTTAATAAAACTGACACATAAATACGCAAACTCCTTTAATCAAATACAACCAAGATGATCTCAAACGACTGTTAGAATGTACCCTAACTTGACATCTAGCACTGGATCATTTTTATTTTCTCTCTGATTCTTTCATCAGTACCATGGTAATGCAAAGGATGACAGAAAGCACTTTTCAGTTTTGAGATATCCTAATAGTTAGGTTTATTTACTATTTGTATTTTCAATTCGAGTGCACTCAGTTCTCTCAAAACCAGACTGGCTTCTTCTCTAGCCTAGACGTTCTTCTTCAAAATGTAGTTGCCTTCTAACATAATCTACTGGACCAATTTGAGAAGAATGCAAATTGTTTAAGTTGCTCAGTGTGTGCATAAGCAAGGAGGTCTAGTCATCTTAGTCTCTGACAAAATAGACTTTAAACCAAACTAATCAGAAGAGCTAAGAAAGGATATTATAGGCGGAGGTTTCCTGTGCCTCAACTGCTTCCCAAAGAACCCACACAGAGACTCAATTTTAATTGCAAATGCTTGGCTGGTAGCTCAGGATTATTGGTAGCTAACTCTTTCACTTGAATTAACCCATATTTTTGGTTTATGCTTTGCCACGTGACTTGGTATCTTTCCCCAGTGCTGATGCCCATCTTGCCTCCTCTGTGTCTGCTGGCAACTCTCCTGCTCCACCCTTCTGCATTCCAGTCCCCTCAGTATGATTTCCCTGCCTAACTTTATCCCGCCTTGCGATAGGCCAGTCAGCTTCTTTATTAATCAGTGAGAGTAATGTATATCCACAGAGTACAGAAAGATTATTCCGCAGCTGGACACTACAAATTCATCAAAGGAAAAATCCACCAAGAGGCTTTTACAACTCAAACCATTATGTGTGGAACACGAAGGTGCCCAAGTTTATAAATTTTATATTGACTATTTTCTAATAGATTATTATAATTAATTCTTTTCTAATAATGAAAAACATATTTTATTGTTTTCTAATACATTCAAATGAAAATAACTCTATTGTCTCCACTCAATGGAATGCATTTTGGAACAAATTTGACTCTTCTTATGCAAGCACAGCCCGTAAGGGAAAGCAACCTATGGCCAGAAATATGGCCTCTATACTGTTTTATGGAACTGCAGTGTTTTGGTGGAGCATGCGTGTATGCTATATCCCTAACAGGCTCACTTACATAACTTTATGGGAAAAATTTTCTGTAATTCCTTTTACCAAATAAATACCACACAAATCTCCATTTGCATTTTCAATGAAGTATTCTTTGTAAGACCCTGTAGTGGGGCTCCATGATGGAAGAAACATGGACAATCATAGTTTCTTGTTTGTTGGTTTATTTAAAGATTAATATGGAGATTTGGCTGCTAAATTAACTAACAGTAAAATTTAAGATTGTATTAACAAGTTTATGATCAATATAACAACTAGAAGTGGCATTTTGCCAGGATTAGGCTTTGAAGTGTAGATTTGATCCATGAACCCAAGTTTAGTCTTGGGGTGGAGGGTAGATAAAATGAAAAAAAAAACCACAAATGTATCACCTATAAGATTATTAGGTATAAACAAGACTTAAATCCAAATGTAAGGTGATAGGACGTTATTCTCATATGTATGTGTGTATGTAGGGACAGAGGATGAGCACGTGTGTTCAAGTACCCAGGTGCCAAAGGTGTAGGATCTCCCTAGAGCTAGAGTTGAAAATAATTGGGAGTTGTGAGCCACCTGACTTGGATTCTGGGAACCAAAGTTGGATCTTCTGGAAGAGCAACGGATTGTCCTAAGCTCTAGGCCACCTTTCCAGCTCCCCAAAGAGTCATCTTTTAGCACAGACATTCAATTCCTCTTGGCCACTTCTCCAAGCATGCATGGTAACTGAAACAAAGAAGAAACAGGGGAAAGGTTAATTAAATTAGCTCTGCTCTACTCGACCAGAGCACCGTTAACATTCTGGGCTTTTCATGAACCACATGCAGCATGTCGTAAGGATGGTACTGGGTCACGTCAGTCAGACTGAGAGAGGGAGAATGCAGGGTGGGGATTTTCCTGTCTCCTAAACAAGAAGAAGGTGAGAACAAGGCTGAGCACGTCACACAGAAAGGCAGATCTCAAATACATTGAACTCTTCTATTGAATGGTAAATCTCTTCTATATTAAGTCAAAGTAAAATCTTCCTGACTCCTGCTTTGAGCCATCTCAAACTCAGTGATGTAAAGCAGAAAAGTATGGATGTAGATAACCTGCCTGTCACATAATGGACGGCTGTAAGAGTTCAAAACAGGATGAATTATCACTCAGATTATAAGAGACGTGGCCCTTCATGTGGAAGATCTCACGTTTTACATTGGAGAGAAAATATTTTTTTAAATTGCAAGATTAGAATAAAAATGTATATCATCTACCCAACTTGAAATAAAATATATCATGGATTAGTGCTACAACTTAGTGGATATTTAGTGTTCCGTCATTACCGGTACTGAGTAATGAAACAGAATAAACATGGAAGCTCCAAACACAGACAAAATAAAAGCAATGCTACGTGGTTTCATGGAGCTTCAATTCTGTAGGTCTGGCCACAGAGGTGAGTGTCTTGCATGCTACTTTAGAGCATTAGAGTTCTGAGCAGGAAGATCTGTAATCTTATTTTCATCTATCTGCTGATTACCAGATAACTTTTAGATACAATAAATGTGTAATTCTCAAACATTAGACATAAAAAATCTGTGTATTATGTGTCTATGCATGCATAAAAGTGGAAAATGTTGTCTTCCAGTACCCACTGATCATGTTCAAATACTGTTAACTTGGTTTGGGAGACCTCAGCAGAGTCCAAAAAGGCAAAAATTACAATATGGTCACAGTACCAAAGTCTCCTTTTTATATGTTATTAAAGAAGAAAGAAAGAACTATCAAACTACCTGGCCCCAAAAGAAAAAGAAATCTGAATTAGTCAATGCACATTCCACGACTGCAGTTAGATGATTCTTAAAACTTGCAACAACATTACCTAAACCTGTGCACAAGGGCCAAAAGCATAATTGTAACATGATTGGTTTAGTAACTAAATATAAAGGTTGAAAATCAATTAAACAACTCAACAAAGATAAATAAGACTAAGAAGATTAGAAGAGAATTGATAAAGAAAAACAACTCCCTCAGAGTAGGGTGAGCAGTGCAGCACAGCGGCAGAACGCTGGCCAGGTGTGTGCAAAGCCGTGTTATCTACCTTCGTGGAGACTAAAGGAAGTAAAACGCAAAATGAGAAGGAGGATATGCAGACAGTGGTGCAGTGGCTATGATAAATCCACATACCAGCATACACCCCCAATACTAGTGCAATTGATAAGCCATTTACAGTGTTAAAGAAAAAAATTATGGTGAGGATGAGAAACAATAAGCAAGATGCAACTGTGAATACCAGCACCTCTTCTCAACTGGCTCTGGAAGCGGATGTGAGAGGACCTGAGTGCTGTGAAGATGCTCGCTCTCTCCGAAGGAACTAAAAGACCGTTCTGCACTTGGAATAATGCATGTGCTGAAAGGGCAAAGGAAATCATCTTTAGAAGTATAATTAGGGGAATTTGGATATCAGACAGTGAATCTGCCATATAGTGAAATTTATTAGTCGTGGAAAGTTTAGAAAAGTTTTCAAATGATTCTAAACTTTGTTTTTCTGTGCATTTTCTTCTTTTGTCATGAAGAAAATAACCTATCAAGGAGATCAGTAGTGTTGATAGTGTTTACATGAAATTAATAATATGAAAATTGGAAAATGTATTAAATTCTTCCTAGTGACTAGAAGAAGTCATAACAAGAAAAACAGAAGGAAAAGAAAATAATATGCTTCCTGTGTATCAGAAAGGTTTGACACATTAGGAAGCATACCGTGTAATTGATTGCAATGATGTATTAAAGGTGGAATGTTCCACAGCCATATCAGCAGGTGTGGAAGGGGTACTGGAGAAAATTCTACTCCCATTCCTGAGTATGGACCAAGTAGTCCAATAATTTGGCAACCATCTTAGTTATATTTCTGTTACTGTGACCAAAATGTAGGACATAGACAAGGAAAGTAAAAAATAGTTATTTTTGGCTACTGATTCAGAGGTTTCAGCCCATGGTCACTTGGTCCCATGCACACTTAAACAAAAGAGTATGCCAGTAGCAGTGTGTGGTACCAGAGCTTCTTCACCAAGTCTCACTGTGGAGTGGAAGGGGAGGAAGGGAGGAAGAGACAAATGGGATGGAAAAGGAGAAGGAGGAGGCTGCAGTCAGAAGAAAGATGTGCCCTATTGTCTACTTCAACCAGTTAGATTGTGAAATTCAGAGTCTTGCAAGATCGCTCAATCAGCCAGGAAACAAGTGCTTTATGTCATGAGCCTTTAGGAGGAACACTCCATATCTAAATCATAGCAGCACGGAAGGATACTTCCTTACCACGAGTTCCAGTGTCTGCCCAAAGCCTCAGAACCATGACAGTAATGCCACAATATTCCTTCTATGCCTTCACCTCCAAAATGAAAGTAGTATTATGGCCTTCTCTAGCCAACTGCTTAGAGAATTAAACAGGCTGAAGTTTATGAATCAATCAGTGAAAACATAAATCTTCTATATCAGCTACAGCCAATCCAAAATTATATGGAAAATTATTATGTACATCTTAACTAAAAAATCACATTAATTGCTATCACATAATTTCAGATATCTGTAAACATAGTTAAGCAACAGAATATAAAAGATCAGTAAGATGCATATTAAGAAAGTGATATTGATAGCTGTATTAATTAGAAAATTAAAAACCAAGACTGCAACATAAAACAAAGAAAATAGTATGTCTAAGATCTATATGAAGATATTCTAGAACTTAGTGAATGATTTGATAGAGCACTAATTAGAGATCACTTAGCATTAAATAAATCTGAAATATGAAGTCACTGTGTAAATGATAAGAGACTTGGTAATTTGGTCTGGGAAAATCAGCTGTTTAGGAAGTTAGGGTAAAACATCCCACTAAGCGCAATAGTAATTTCAAGAAGAATTAAACACTAAACACTTAGAAGAATGCAAGTTCTTTTCATTTCTTCTTGGTTTCTGTCAGAACTAGTTGATAAGACCTTATTTCTGGAGGCCACACATGTTTTACTTGTAAAATGAATCAAGTAGGAACTGAGCTGTAAGCTTTCTCCCAGCTCCCAAGGTTTCATGGTCTAGGAAGCACTATGCAGCCTGATGAGGGCCGATGGTGTTACACAGCTGTTAACACTAGGGACTAGAACCCCAATCTGTCGAGCAAGAGGTGCCCACTGTTGCAGGAGTGCCATGATTGTTCATGGTGGTAACCAACAATGTTCTGATTGTATTTAAGGCCCATCTCATAATTCACAGTCTCCCAGCTGGGGGTGAACTTATTATTGGTTATCAGAATTGACATGGTATCAAGATGCTTTCTAGATATGTTTATAACCTCAGGAAAATGCTACTTCTGTTCTTAATAATATTACCCCTCTTTGCAATGAAATATGATGAATGTGAAGAGGCTGGCTGTTTGGGGTTCTGAGAATAAATGGTGGCTGGGTATTCAGGCCTAAACAGGTCATTTGTACCACCTCCATTGAAGCTGAGTGAACACTGTGGAAAGGGAGCAGGAAGAACGTAAGAGCCAGAGGACAGGAAGAAAGGCAGTGAAATATCGTCTTCTAGATGTGATGTAGACAATGTCGTCATAATCTCACAGCAGCTGCGCTGACCTGCATTGGGCCTGCACACGCCCACTAGATCTGTCAATAGTCAGTTAAGGATCTGGGGGGGGGCATGTATTCCTACCCCTTCACGCTTAACTATTGGATACCAGTGGCTTCTGAGAAGGGCTATGGTTGTGTTCAGTTGTGGACCCACTGACAAGCCTACCAAGCTTCAGTGAGATTTCAAAACCTGTGGTCAAACATGTGATGCTTATGAGACCCAGTGAGTCTCAAAACCCAAACCAAAGCACTTTCATATGTGCGGAAGGGGCTTGGTGTGAGGGTGGAGGGAAAGTAGGAAGCTAAAGTCAGACAGAAAAAGGGTAGGATAATCAGAATACACTCTATACATTGATCTAATTGACGAATTCAGTAAAAGCTGTCAAGAAGCTGATTATATTAAAGGAATGTCTTGAAGATACAAGTGGAAAAGAAGCAGTAAGAGAGAAAAATTCCTAAGATGCTCAGATGTCAGTCTTTGTAGCCTAAACACCAGTTACCATGGTAAATTCAAAGACGAAAGATGGAATGGTTCCAAAACCAAAACAACAGTGAAAATGGAATTATAGCTTATAAGCAAATGTTTGTGGCTAGCATGTATTGAATCTAAGTCAAGTCAACCTGGCAGAAAAGTTAACCGAAAAGAGAAACCCTGATAGCCCAGAAACGGCCTCTCTAGTTATGTTCTCAATAGTTAAGAATGGAGAACAAATTGGCAAATCAGGGAATGAACCACTGGCTTCTCATGGAACTTGGCTGAGGTGTTGCAAGTTCCCTAGCTTCTCTGGCTTTGAGTCCTTACTGTTGATATGAAGCTAGTTCCTCCATGTATGTTGTGAGGATGTGCGAACTGGTGAATATGAATCAGGGCCCGCACACATCCACTGTCATGTTCCTTTACCTTATTTTAGCAATTTAAATGATCCTGTTAATATAAGCATCTGGATGAACAAATCTGCTTAAGAGTTTTCATTATCAAATGGGAGGAAGGGATGCCTTGGAATAATGCTGGAAAGAGTGACTCGGATAAAAGTGGCTTAGAATGTCATGTGTACCCATCTCGTATCTGGGTATCTATTTTAAAACGACATCTGGAGCACACAGGGATGAAGTAGTTATATATAGTCAGTCACACAGACACAACAGCAGAAATGCGAACTAAATATATCTGTCTGCTTTCACAAAGCCGTCTCATTTGTTTACAAAAGCTCCTATGTACCAGAGACCTGCTCATTTCCCCAAGGTAAAATGTGGAGAAAAACAACCTTCTTCACTGGGAATGCAAATCACTTAAGGATTTCAGGAACCCAACCTGGCAAGGCTTGTTTCGGCCCTCAAATCACCCACCTCCCATGACTCAGTGATTATACCAAGGGGCTGTAGCTTGAGAAATGAATGGATGATCCACACAGCCTTCTGCCAACATTTATCACAGTCGAAAACTGCTGGAGACTGGTGGATATAAAGAACTATTAACACACAACTCATCAGATGTAATTTAAAAGAACATACTTTACACCTGGGTTGATGGTACAGGCCTGTAATCTCAGCTACTCTGGAGGCTAAGGCAAAAGAATGGCAACATTCAAACCCTTCTTGGGCTTACAGGATGCACTTAGTGCCAAGCTAAGCAACCTAGGAAGACCCTGCTTCAAAATGTTAAAGAAGAAAGAGCTGGGGGGCGGGTATAAGACAGTGGAAGAGCACTAGTCCAGGATATCTGAGAACCTGCTATTACCAGTATATTAGCACACATATCTATGCATATGTATATATGCATAATTTCTGCGCATGCAAATTAAATCAAATGGAGATAGATGATATTAAACATATGCCATCTATTTAATAATTCTTATGTACTCCCCACTGTGACTGACTGCTGATGTATTTCACCTCGGAGATAAATAGCATTATTATTTACATCTTAAGAATTAAGAAACAAGAACAGAAGAGCTAGGTAATTTAAATGAAGTTATCCAGCGAGCCAGAAGCAAAGACAGAATTATTAACTCAGTTCATTCACCTCTAAGGTCTGCCTCAGTCATTGCCTGTCCTCTTTAGATTTTTTTAATTTAAAGTTTATTATAAAGAAATCCTAAATAAGAAAGATAACATAACATACAGAAGTTATACAGAGACATGGTGCATAAAAATGCATTTGAGAGTGTAAATGCAAAGTCCAAGTTAAACCTCAGAATGGGTGTTTAGGTGCTCCTTGAGATGAAAGAACTAACATCAATAAGAGTCTACATTACAAATTACAGATGCATCTGTCCAAAATTATTAATGCTGTATTCTTCTTGTAAATTTTTTTGTGTGTAAATTTTCCCATAACTTTTAGAGTCCTCTGTAAAGTGTGTATGGAAATAGCTTGTATTTTAGGAACAGTGGCTGTGAGAAGCCCGAAGAATATCAGGCTTCATGGCATTTCTTGATTTCGGTTTTGGGTTTGCTTCTGGTACAAGGCTTGACTGCCTTGGAGAGGAGATGTAAGATATGGTGACATGGGCCAAGGAAGGGGTGTTGGGCTCCTTGAGCTCCTGGGTAGCTGATGTCTATGCAGGGATAGGCATTAACCTCTCCTGCTGTTTGTAGCTCATGTCACTGGACCCTGGCCTGGTGCTAAGCTGCATGAAGAAAGTGAAGTGCTATCAGATAAAGTGGATCAATTGTCCTCTTGCCAAGTCATGTGTCTCACGTGTCTCTCTCTCCTTATCATATTCTATTGGCAAGTTATTTAGCTTGTGCCTCAAAACTGGGCTCAGCTGCTGTACAATGGTGTAGCCACATTTTTTTCCCGTCATGTGGAGTGGAGAATAGTATTTGATACAGGAAACTAGTCTTTATCCAAATGTTCTCCCCTTTCTAGTTTGAAGGTCAAGCAGTGATGGAATCGATACTACTTTTTACTTGGGATTTTGATCTTAAATGCATGGCTTTCCTCTTTAAGCTCTCCCGTGGTTTTATTCCTTCGTATTGATCCTGATTCACTTTGGTAACATATTGCATCAGAGAGTTTTATGGTGAATCACAATAGAGATAATTCTTGTTTGGGAAAAATGCGATTGGGATTTTTTTTTTGTTGTTTTGTTTTCTGTGTGTCCTCGTGTGCTACAGTACATCACCTTCAGTTCATGTTTTTAAAAACAAGGAGTAGAATATTCCTCTGACTCAAAAGTTTTATTCACCAACTTTTAAAAAGCTTTTCACATTTTCAGTGCTTAAGAATAAGCAGAGGTGATGCTCTTTTATGTAGAAAAATGTTAGTTTCGGAATTATTGTGGTTTATATTGGAATTTTTATTTTCTTAACATGGTAATTTTAAAGTTTAATTTGTTTGCAAATTTACACACACACACACACACACACACACACACACCACACACACATACACACTTCACAAATATATAAAACCTCCCTGCCACCTTTATACCATATCTTCCTTCCTCTGCACAAATCTGTCTCTTGTATTCATTTCTGCTCCTTTTGATTGTGGCCCACCAGGATTAACCAGCCCCCTTGGAGTGACTGTGGCTTTGGAGCTATTGTTTGGAGTCTTCAAGCAGTGGACTTCTCTAGCAGAGTCTCTGCGTGGCCACCATTGAGAGGGGAGGCAGGCCCTGGCTATCGTCTGTTCCTTACTGTGGTTACAGGCCACTCTCACAGTTTTTCTTTGATCCCAAATCTCAAATTATTATTTAGTAACAGACTTCCTGGTGCTTTTAAAAATCACTGGATAATTATCAAAGAGTTAGCTTTTACCGTACTCCAGACGGATGATTTATGTTTCATACTGAACTGAAAAATAATCTAGCGTAGATAGAAATGACCATTTTTAAATCGTGGTGGTTACTTTTGATAATTATGGCAGCAGCTTCCCTATATATGAAAAGTACTGTTCCTAATTGTGAAAGGTATTTGTTTCTAGCTTTAATAAGTACTGCTTTAAACTATGGAGGAATTCCTAATAATTCCAGAAGATACTGTTCCTAATTATGAAAGAGGCTATTTGTACTTATGGAAACACTATTTCCAATATGTGTGTGTGTGTGTGTGTGTGTGTGTGTGTGTGTGTGTGAGTGTGTTATACTGCCACATGAATATGCCTTGAATTATGGACTAATATTGTCCTTGGTGCAAATAATGTTGAGTACAAAAATTATGTGATAAATCAGTTTCAAGATTTTAATCATACAGAACTGAAGTTCAATATATTATCTGGTATTTTCGTCCAAGAACCTCAGTTTGATAGAAACTCTGTCCTCCCAGAGGTTAGCACTCAAGACTCTCCAACATGAGGGCCTGCCTGCTTTCGTCATGAATTTAAACCTGTTGCTTCTTTCTGGCTGGGTTGATGGGGGCTTCACACTTTTAACTTAGATTTCAGCTATCTCATAACTAGAGATGAAAATTCACACAGATTCTCACCTCTAAATATTCTTTTGACTGTATTTTAATTTTGCAATTAACTAAAATTGTTAAGATTTTAATGTTAGAAACAATATTCTGAATTCTCACTATAAAGCACTATAAATTGAGGCTATAATCATTTATAGCCTTAAATGTGTAATAAACATGTGAAGCTTTCATGTGACAACATCATGTAGGAGTTGGGCAGATGCAAACAGCAGTTCAGACCAACTTTTTGTCCTGTATCTAAGTGTCAACAGTTCAGTTATACAGTAATACTGGAAAGATTTTCCAGAATGTTCTCTTCTGTTTTACTGTTAGTAGCTACTGTGATACCACATTCTCAAACATTGTAGCTCATTTTCATTTTAAATATTATATAGAGGTAACAAAGAGACATATGTCAAATAATATCACCAAATCATATTGATACCTATAAAATAAGGTTATATACTTCACATAGTCTTAACAATAAAAACTTAAATCCTTTATTTAAGACTAATTTTTGTGACTCTAAAGTTTCAATGGTAAAAATGAGGAAGATGTGCATCAAATTCCTACTTAATCTGTGGTCCAGGAATGGAATTGTGATATATATCACAATATATATAATAATATATATAATATATATATTAAAGGAATTGGGTGTTTATTTTTGTAATCTTCAAGCTTTTGAAATTTGTATGTTTTATATTAATCTGCTATTAAAGTAGTAAACATGACTATATTTCATTGTATCTCCGACTTTGATGATACCTTTAATGTTCCTATGTGGATTCTGAGTTTTGCTGACACAATGCTGGGGACATTGAGTAACAGGAAATGATCATTTACCGAATTTAAAAAAAGAGAGGGAGAGAACCTCCCTCTTCTATGAAATATTTTTATATGGCTACTTTTTTGTTCTTCTGCTGACCTTCCCTCATCCTTAAGAAACCGTGGAAATTTTAAGATAACATTACAAGAACTGAAGACCGAAACCAAACGAAGTTGGAAGCACTTCAGCTTGGCAAGTTGACATGCTGTTTTTGTATTTATGTCTTTCAACTTTAACACCGACAATTTATTGAGTGAGACTCTACGCCAGAGCGGAAGCCGCAAATCCTGTTTGGACACCGTTGAGGAAGGAAGCTGGGACTTGATGGGACACCCCCTTCCTCTCAGCCACTGACCAGGAAAACCATCTTTCTGTATGAAAGCTATTCAATCTGAGAGGTGGGGCGCTTTGGGAAGGAAGATGACCTCTCCCTTGTAAAGTGGAATTGCTGTTTCCCCGCCGTGACTTACTCAACTCATTTCCACCAGTGTTTATAAGAACACTTGTGTGAATGACTGCAGTGACAGCAATAGTCATTTAAAATATGGCTCAGATTCCCGGCCTTCCAATTTTCCAAGTTCTTTGAATCATCAGGCGTCACAGTCACAAGGAGCCCAGGTTGTGCTGAGGCTCTTTAGAGTGGAGCATGCTTCCTAAATTCCAGAAATTTCATCACCATCCACCATGGCTGTGTAGGACAAGCAGGGCAGCTGCTCTCAAGGTCAAGACAGAACAAGGAATTCTATAGCTAGCATGCTTTCAAGGGAGCCCAGGGCTTTCTGAACTGCAGAGGGAGGATGGTGCTTGCTGAGAAGGGAGGTTCCTGTTTGCTGGGAACTGCAGGCAGGTAGCATAGGGAGAGGAAGTGCCCTGAAGTCTGGCAGGGAAGTCACAGGGTCTTGGTCCTGTCAAAGACATGGATGTGTAGGCATGTTGTATATCTTGAATGATTTGGGATCTTGATTCCAATTTCAGGTAGGTTTTGATTTACTTAATATTAATTTGGGGGGCACCAGTAAACCACTGATAGCTTCATAATAAAAATTAGTTCCTTTATTCATTTTCTTATGGTTCTTTAATCATTTTGGTAATAATTTTTTAACTAAATTGAGGCTGCTAAGAAAAGAGAGCTCTCCATTTTCTTCCTACGTTAGCACCTTGCATTACTACATTGATTTGCCAGCATGAAAACATCACCAATAGTTGTATGTTATGAATAAGTAAACTTGGGTCTTAATTGGATTTCATCTTGTTTTTCAATAATGTATATTTTTCTTTCCCAGGGCCCAGTTCATGGCACTATATACTTCTTTTTTTTTTTTTTAATTTATTTATTTATTAAGGATTTCTGCCTCCTCCCCGCCACTGCCTCCCATTTCCCTCCCCCTCCCCTGATCAAGTCCCTCTCCCTCATCAGCTTGAAGAGCAATCAGGGTTCCCTGACCTGTAGGAAGTCCAAGGACCGCCCACCTCCATCCAGGTTTAGTAAGTTGAGCATCCAAACTGCCTAGGCTCCCCCAAAGCCAGTATGTGCAGTGAGCTTATAATTCGCGATCCTAGAGAAGCTAAATTAGAAGGTGAATCCAAAGACAAACATATAGGCATCCTCCTGAATATTAACCTTCATCAGGCGATGAAAGGAGTCAGAGACCCACATTGGAGCACCGGACAGAAATCTTAAGGTCCAAATCAGGAACAGAAGGAGGGGGAGCACGAGCAAGGAACTCAGGACCGCGAGGGGTACACCCACACACTGAGACAATGGGGATGATCTTTCGGGAATTCACCAAGACCAGCTAGCCTGGGTCTGAAAAAGCATGGGGTAAAACCGGACTTACATAGCAGACAATGAGGACTACTGAGAACTCAAGAACAATGGCAATGGGTTTTTGATCGCACTATATACTTCTAACCCTAGTCTTTTTGGAATCATAGCAGTTTCCTATTCTGTCACTTTTTCCCCATGATCTTGACAATTTTTAGGACTATTGGCCAGAAATTATAAAGAGTGTTCATCGTATTTGAGGATGTGGAAAATGTAAACTTTAGAATTTGGGAACCAAAAAACTTCCTGTCATCTTGTCATAATCTGTGCCACACACCATGTTGAGCCAATGGTCGTTACTTTACCTTGCTGTCAATTGCAATGCCACTCTAGAATTAAAAGTTGACTCATCTTTCATTTATTCCCTACCTAATATTTGTTTCATCTGTAATCATATAGTGGGAAAATGAGATCACTATATAAACTGTAGGTAAATTACCCAATCATGCTAATACATACAAAATGAGTTGTAAAATACATTTTTATAGAGGGCAAAAAAAATTAAATATGTTCTCAACTTAGTCAAAGTTAGTTTTGATTTTTTTTCCATTTAAAACATGAAGAACATTGGCACTAATATGTACTTTGTCTTTTTTTCCCTAACAGATTAGAGATGGACAACCAAACTGTTACGTGTTGAAGAATAAAGATTTGGAACAGGCTTTTAAAGGGCTTATTTACTTAGAGATGGACCTCATATATAATCCAGTAAGTGACCTCAGGATGTGCTCCCCACCCCAGCTTTTCAATATGGAAAACAGATGATGTTCAGGCTGTGTAGTCTCAGATTAATGTCAAACGTTTTAGAATTGAAGCTGGAGAATGGTGCTGTTGTGTTTTATACCTTAGCCATAAAATTCATCTTGAATGCTCCAAGTTTCAAATAGTTGAGCCACAGGATTGGTGAGGCCTAAATATCAAGGAAAAAAAATTAAAAATAAAGGAAACAGTAGTCTTTGTATATCTATGTATACATACATACTTTGTATGTCTATATGTTATCTACTGATCATTCAAAAATATCACACATCATACATACATATAGTCCATTCTATAAACATACATTTTAGGTTTTATATATAATCCACATGCAATATATAGCATATCTGTTTAATCTGTGATATAGAAGTGTGTGGGCTCTAAAACAATGACTGTCATAGATTTTTGTATCTCCCTAGTCTCAAATTCTCAATAATGCTGAAACTGAAAGATGGCCGTCAACATAAGAGTGTGTTCTGCTATCCCTTTCTTTTCCACCCAGATAGACCGTCTGCGTAGTTTGCAGGAGAGGTGACCCAATCTAATGCTTTCTTCTGAGAAGCACTTGCGTATGGATTATATGGAGATTATGTTATTCATTCAAGATATGAGTGCAGTCATAGGTGGAAAATATGTTGGTTAAGGGATACAGTGGCGGTAGATTCGTGTTTCAGTTTTTGAAGTTTTCCCTCACTCTTTTGGTTTGAACGAGTCAGTGAATTCCCTTGGGGCACAGTTTCCCCCCTGTAAACGAGCTAACATGGCCCATTTACTTGCTTTTTCAGGTCACTGGAAGTAATGAGATTGTCTGTTGGAAATGTTATTTTTATGGACTGGGAACTGTCATTCCTGTTTTAGGTACAATTGTTGAAAGTTGAGTCCAAAATGAGAGGAGAATTTTTTTGTCATTTAGATTAGCATGAAAATTTATGAAGCTCGGTGTCTGTCCCGGTTTTGAAATACTTCTGTGGATTTCTCCAAATGGGGACCAAACTGTCCCAGGTCCAGCCTGACTTTCCCAGGGATTTTATGATCCTGGGACCTTGGTTAAGCAAGACAGGACCCACCACTTTCTGGTCCCTAAACGTGACCTGTGCAGTAAAAGGTCTCATTCTTTGTGATCTTCTCAGCCATCTGGGAAGAGAATGGAATCCCTCTGAATGCTGTAACGGCCATGTTTTTCCAGGTCAAAGCAAGTATCAGGACCTTTGCTCCAAGAGAGAAGCGCTTTGTGGAAGACAGCCGCAAGCTGTCCAAAAAGGTAGGTGGCACCCACAACTGGCTTGGAGTCCCTTCAGCACCTAGGAGCCAAGTATTTCTGATTGTGGCTGGATTCTTTCACTTTGCTCCTCTCCCACTCATTCACTTGGACTCCTCATCTCTTCATTTCTTTCTCTTGTCTTCTCTCTTAAAATGGGGCTTCAGCCAGGTCAAAGAGGAGAGGCTTAAAACATATTCCTGGGAGGAGAGAGAGGGTGTGCGCCCTGCAGCGGACCAAGAGGTTCTCTGAGCCTGAGTGTGGAGCCCAGATAACCTAAATTTCCTTCATTTGCTTCATTTTGGTTTCTCCTTTCACGGCTAAAGGCAAGGGCTCTCTGTTTGTTCAGTGGATGAAGGATTTTCCCAAGGGACTGGGGAAGCTTCTAGCCTCAGGTTCACCCGTTTGCTCCCTGTGTCTAAATTTAGGCAGTGTGGGCATTTCACCCCATACTGAATTAGCTATCTCTCTTTTTGCCCACCACACTGAATTCCTTTCTTATCAGTTCAACAAAAGGTAAAGATCTAGAATGGGGGGGGAGGGGTGACGGGGTGGGGGGAGGAACTTCATATTCAAAAAGAAAACTCATGACCTTTGCATTTCTTTCTTCAGTGTCCCTCCCTGTCCTCTTTAGATAGAGTCCGGGATTTCAGGCAGGACCCATTGTTCCTCTTCAGTTGTGTAACAAAGAACAAAGTGTCCCTCCTTTAAAAGTGTTTATTACTTCCACAGCTTCCTCTGGGGTGAGCAGCTGTGCATGACACAAAGCAGTTAAATATAAAGCAATCTTATCTTCCTTTTGTTTCCCATGAACTTCTGCCCCCCCCCCCCCACACACACACACATACACCGAGGAAGGGACTTAGCAGTCTTTTGGTGGGAAGTAACTGGATGTTTTGTTTCGGTGCCATAGCATTGAGCACAATAATCATTGTGTGTAATCCGAGTAAAAGTCTTCGTTATTATTATTTTTTGTCTTTTGCTCTGTTTACTTGAAAGTTAAAACCTCAGTGGAGGTAGGCCAGGCGACAGCTTTGCAAGCAAATCAAAATACTGTGCCTCCCGCTGGGAGAAAAGAGATTTCCTTTACAAAATAACTTGGCCACTGGGGTGGCTTTGGCTTTGAGAGTAGAGGAGAAATCTGGGACTAAATTCCCTAGATGGGTCAGGACCCTCCTCAAGTCCTGCACACCGCTGGGCTACCCTCGATGGTCATAAAGTTCAAGTTCTTACTTATGAAACAAATACTTAAAACCAAGTCTGGAATTCTCACAACCACCTGTAAGGTTAAACACAGTGGCAGTCCTTTGGGGGAGAAAGGTCGAGAAGTGTCCTGACGACTGTCCAGCTGGGAAAGGGAAGGCTGGGTGACCAAAAGGTCACCTTTTGGTCTAACTAAGCTGTAATACTAGGGCTTTCCTACTGGTGTTCTCTCCAGTTGCAGCCGTACTAAATACCATCTTGACACTCATTTCCATTCGGACTCAATATTGCTCTTTGTTGCTTTGTTTCTATACTTCTCTCGCTCCTTGCCACGCTGTGTACACGCACATACGTGTGCTCTCCCACGCCACGCACGCGCACGCACACAGCACTTGCGTCCACCAAATGCCTGGTGGCTGCAGATCTCTCCTCTACCTGGTTTTGTACTGAACACTATTCAAACAAGCTAGTTTTCATAAAAATGAGCCATAGCACAGATCGGAACTTCTTGTTCCCGATGGATGACAATATTTTGAAATGGTTTTAGAAGTACAAGGACTTCATCCTTTTTTAATGGGCACTGCGCATAATACAATTTAAACAGCCAGGACAGCTGGTCTAAGGGAACAGCCAGAGAATGTAAGTCTAATTGACCTGTCTGTTTTCCATTTTTTTTTTTAAAAACCCAGATCTTATCAAGAGATGCAGACAGGGTGAAAAGACTCACGATGGCAGTATGGAATACAATACAGTTCTTCAAAAGCTGCTTCCAGTGGGAGTCCACGCTAAGAAGTACAATAGCGTTTGTGGTAAGATTTTTTTCTTTGTAATGTTCACATTATTTGTATTTGTACCCATTCATCTCTCTAAACTATACTATAACATAGGTGATTAGCCTTTCGAAGATGTACCTAAGTAAAAGGAACCCATAAAAATTCTTTAAATACTGTTCCTATGTCATTTCTTTCTCAGCTCCAAAGAGCCAGTGTCTGTATTTCTGTGACATTATGGCGGCATATTTGTATAGTCTTTACATGGTCTATAAAAAGTGGCAGCTGGCAAGTAATATGACTAAAATATAACTAAATGGCTCTATTTTAGTTTTTTCAGTAAATCATTCACAAAATTCAATACTGAAAACGTGTATCCACATCAAGCTTTGGATACAATTGATCACTGCAAATTAAAATGGGACTCGATACCATAATTGAGAAATACTCGTCTATATGAGATACACTACTTTTCTCTGAACATTGGCCCATTCTCATGAGCATAATAGTATCATAGAATCGGGGAGCTTTAAGAAATTGTCATACCTTCTGAATCTGTTACCAAGAGTCCATGGTCTTTGAAGAACATCCCAGTTGGCACCATAGCCTTTCCTGGCATCTCTCGGGCATTCTCTCTCATTTATAAAGAACTGGTCCTTAATCAACTTAAAAATATCAGTTGTGGAGAAGATACCTAGATTGCTAATGCCTTACATGTATTTTATACCTGGTATGAATGCGAATTTCTATGTGTTCTACATAGTTAAGAGATTGAAAGAGTCTTTATCTATGTAATGGTCCAAGGCAAGCTGGGTTCTCCTGTTTTCTGTTGACAGTACATCCTCCATGTTTTCATCTGTCTTGAAAGCTCAGCTTTTTAATTTATATGATGTATATATCACATAAATATATTCACGAGAACAAACTGATATGGAAGTAAAATGTATAAACATAGCTGTTATAGATGTGTGTGTGTTTAAATATGAACCTAAGATACTAGTGCTTCATTGTGATCTCAAAGTTTTTTCCACATTTTTTATATAATCAATTATGCCACCTCCCTAAGAGAACTTTTCTTTGCCAATGGGTAGCGTTTTGATTGGTTTATTTTCATTTTTTTTTATCATTTCAGGTCATCTATGTCTTTGTTATTGGCCTGGCATTTACTTAGCCTTCTCTGGTGCTTACATCTTCCTTAGCTGCTGTCTTCAGAGGTTGCTTTTGTAACTCCCCAGCTCCACTTCCTATCCAGATTCCCTTTCAAAACTTTCCATGGACCGTTGTGTACAATTATGGGCCTCAGAGGAAAGTGATCACAATTGGTGGCTGTTTCCAGCCAGCACTCTGGCCAGCCGCATGAGAAGTAGAGGATTTCCCCCCCTTTTTTTTTTCAGTTGATTTCTGGCCCAGAGACTTTAGAAAAACAGATCTGTTGCCCTGGATTCGGTAAGGGGATGACAGAAATGATTAATGGGCTGCCGGCCTGATCCAAAGAAAGATTAAAACAAATGAATGGAAACAGGTTGTCCAGTAAAAAGTACTTCTGTACAGGAAGGTAGTCTTGCCAGGGGGCCCCTCATCCACTGCCTCTGCCTTGGGTGAGCCCTCTCTCCTGGGCACCACCCAGGAGAAGATCTAGTACCCAGGTGTTAGAAACTGCAGTAATGTTCCCTTGTACCAAGGATCCCTATCCCAGATAGATGAACAACAGTGCTGTCCTGTCCTCCCTGGTTTTATTGAAGCCCAGTGTACAAGGATACATGGCCTATGAGATCATGGCAGGCCCTACTGTTTGTGTGAGTGGCATATTTCCTTCCAAACATCACTGGGAAAACATCAGATTTAGTCACATATCCTGTGGAGTCAACTCGTTGTGCTCAGGCACTCCAGTTTCCCAGATCCAACCAGTTACAACTCAAATAATTTTTCAAAATTACAGCTGCGCTAAACAAGTACGGATGTTTCTCTTGTCTTGACTCGTACAGAATAGTCTCATAGCTATCAACATTTCATTTGCATTTTGTTTTAGTTTATAAGCAATCTAGAAATATTGTATAAGATATGTGTATGTTACAGTCCAGATGATGGCATTGGACATAAGGTACTTGAGCTTCTGTGGGGTTGGGTGTCTGGGGGGGGGGGTGGGAATCTTAGCACCAGAAACCCAAGTATAATGAGGGATTACTGTATACATAAACTGTATCACTTATCCTGAGTATAGTGCATTGAAATGCATTCATATCCAAAAGCTTATACCATATGTAATGCATAGTGCCTAGCCCATGGTGGATCTCAGAGATACCCAGACACTAAGGGGAAGATAATTCCTGCCCCATAGCTGATGAAATAGAATTTTATTAAACCCTTTCTGTTACTATGTACCACTATTATGATTATCTTTGTATAGTTTCTGCTCTTTAAAATAAAGGGCTATATTGAAATACACTTAAAAGACAGAATGAAGAGCATGTATGTATCTGTTTGTGTGTGTGTGTGTGTGTGTGTGTGTGTGTGTGTGTGTGTGTGTGCATTTTACCCCCTCTTCTGTTGTTGTTTAAATTACATCGTGAGCAGTCACGCTCTTCTGGGGAGGCATGTTTTGTTCACAGAGTATTCTGTGGACTTGCTGGTTGCCCATAGAGTTCTGCTGGGGCTACACACAAAGGGACTCCACTGGGCATGTTGCTGTACCCTTGAGTATATGGAATTCTGTCATAGATTGTCTACCAGCTATCAGGAAGTTAGCGCCTCAGCTAAGCTGAACCAGAAAGTTGCAAGGTTAAGAAGAGGCAGCTCAACATTCTCTCTTGTCTGTCTCTCCTTGCAAGGATGCCTTGTGTATCACCCCTGGTACCCACCCATAGTTCTCCCAGGGTTAGGGCAGGGTGCTGCTGCTTTTTATCATCCACTTGGTACTTCCCTCATGGTCCACTTGCTGTCGTGGGTGTTACAGAGGAGAGCAGCCTTGTGGGGGTCTGAAGCAAAGGTTTAATCTGAGAATTTTTTCAAGAGCCAGATTGTATTGGAAGGTCCATTCCGTATCTTCTATTGGAAATGAGGATGCGAGATGGCATTTGTCTATTGAAGGGTTGAATAGAACGATTTTGGTCCAACTATCTGTGATAGGGCTTTTTCTGTCCCTGCGGGAGTAAGAATCAATGCTAGCACACTACATACTCAGGGAGAAAGGAAAATACCTTTTTCCTTCAGTTCGCTCAAAAAATAGTCTACTAACTTCTCATTCTTTCCTGTTCTTCCAGATGAGACAAGGCATACACATTGTGGGATTATATTTAGCATTTGCTGGCTATTAATGCTATATAAAGTGAAGCAGGCCTTAACATTTCCCTGGGATCCCTATGAGTGTATATACATAGAACATCCCTTGTCGGAAGCTTCAGTTCAAAATTAAACCAGCGTTTTAAGATCTAAGTCCAGGGAGTGTAATCAGAAGGAGATAGACAGACGTGGAAGAATTCATCATGTTAGATTATCTAAGTATAAGCCTGACTCATGGTAGGACTTGCCCCTTGTTCCTGTGGGTGGTCGCATCCCTAACGCTAGGGGAAGGATGCGATCTTGAATACTTCCTGATTTGTGCTGTGTCAAAATGGCTGTGTGATGTTGAATTCGTCATTGCAAAAATTCAAATCAAATTCAAATCTATTTGAGAGGGGAGAACTTGTGAAGAGTAATTGGAAGGAGGGACATCAGAGATGTTTAAGGGAAGAAAGGGGGGAATCACTATATTTTAATTTAAAATATATTTGATATAAATATTTAATTAAAATACAGTCTAAAAATTAACAAATACAAAAACATATACTAAAACATGACTTATAAATGTTAAATTTTTATTTTATGGGAAACAGTCAAAACATACAAAATCATGTTTTTCACCTCAATGTGTTTAGTTATCTTTCCACGAAAATTCTTATTCTGTCTTTAAAGATTTTCTTCCTTTTATGAACGTTTGCTAAATATTTTGGTGCATTGTTCTCTCTGAGCTTGAATTTAATTATAATTTGATTATAATTTAGCTTTATTCATACTAAATTATATAATTTCCCTCTTCAGAAAGTTATGTTCTTAACTTTTCCAAATGAAAGTCGATATAAGTGCTAAGTTATTGACAGAGAGCAAAGGCACCTGGAGAAAGGACTTCTGGCTGCATACTGCTCTATGAATTGATTTGTAAATATGGTATTTTCCCATGTACACATGGCTATACCCACACAGACCTTGACCTCTGGGGATACTAAGATCAGATTCTAGCTTTCCTGACTGGATGTAAGCAGCCCAAGTCATGCTCAAATGTGAATTCCGTGAGTTCCCACAAAAGCCTGCAGGTGTAGATGAAAAGCTGGGCCCACTTTTGCCCAGGTGAAAAATATGAGCCCACGCAGTAGAACGCTGATGCTCACGTGTTTTCAGGAGGTAAAGTGGAGACTGACTCTCAGATCATCTGACTTTAGCAGGGACCTGCTTTATTCCAGGGCTTCTCCTTGCCATTGATCTTCATGAGTCAAGGCCACTATTGTCTTCGGGTTTATATTCTGTCTCTCAGAGAAAGCGTACAGATTATCACAGAAATGCTGGGGCACTGTATGCATGGGGGGGAGATGCCTCTTCCTAGGCACTGAGAGAAAGATACCCACCTGGGTGGGATTAGTTCTCCATTGGTCCCTTTGTTCTGAGTGATGGGGCTAAAATTAGATAGACTAGGCGTGCTTGGGATACCCTGGGAAACAGGTCCAGCCTCAGTGATCACGTGACCTGCATCCACTTTGGAATCCATCTATGTAATCTCGGAGGCACTCATTTTTATTAATCCCTGGTTGGAATGTTGGCTTCCTCTACTGTGGAAGGATAATCTTGGATGATTCAAAAGTGTTTGCAGAGAAAGCATAAACAGAGGCTGAGTAAAACTAATGGGTCATGACAGGAGCTTCTCCTTTTCGAGTTTTCTTTAAGATTTCATGTTGTTAAAGAGATGGAATGGACAGTTATTGAAGATAGTAACAAAGGCCTTCATGTTGTCTTATAGAACCAGTAAATAAGCCGGCATTTCTGGTTTAATCCCCATAATGGCTTTATGGTAGTATAGCATTTGATAGTGGGTTAACTCACAAAAATACTTTTGCATTGTGATATTATGTAGTATACTGTAAAATCAATTATAAATACGTGATTTTGTTTTTTTTCTGTATAGATTTATGTATTATCTCAGGACTCTGTTAAACGATGTGAGGTTATATTATTGCATAAATACATTTCCCGTGTGAAAAGGTAGCATTTGTTAAGAGATGGCCTCCTCCCAAGATTTCTTTAAATAGCAAAGCTCCCATGATGCCTTTAAAGCAGTGTTGCTTTATGGAATTATGTCATTCCACCAATCTTTCAGACAGGCACCTACTACCCTGAGAGAGGCTCGTGTGCAGGGCATTGATGGATTCCTTATTTTATTAAGTTTTTCCTTAGACATTTGCTGTTAAGAAGTAATCTAAATCTGCCATATATCAATGGCCATCTTCATAAAGCGATGACTTTAACATCTGTGATTTTTTTCCCTAAACTTTTTGAGTGTAAGAAAAATGAAGAATTCTTCTTGAGTTGATATGCCTTGTAATAGGATATATAATTTAAGGTATCAACCCCTTAGATAAAGTTCGACATCTACCTCTCCATTTCCTAGTCATAGACAGTGTTTAACATTTACAGACTCCTTTGCAGGTTGAAATCCTAACGTATTAGGAAATAGAAAATGTTTTTACTTTGAACTTAAACACAACAATAATAATGGAGCCAGTCTTTCCGACATGCAACAGTATATGTGTAAAACACAGAGAGACACACATGAGAAAGAGACAGAGAGAGAGGGAGAGAAAGAGACACACAGAGAGAGAACACCACACACACACACACACACACACACACACACACACACACACACA
>NC_022023.1:21291535-21296280 GCF_000317375.1 Microtus ochrogaster
TATATATATATATAGAGAGAGAGAGAGAGAGAGAGAGAGAGAGAGAGAGAAAGAGAGAGAGAGAGAAAGTTCTCTCTGCCAAGCCTTGAGGTGACTATAAGTTATTTTATGCACTGCTACAAGAAAACACCCTGACAGAAAAGGTGTGGAGGTTTCCATTGGCTATAATTTGGAAAACACTACTGTCCATCAAACTAGGGAAGCCATGATGCTGCGAGCTGAAAGAGGCAGCTGGCCACATGACTGCTACACCTGACTCTCAGGAACCAGGAAGGCATGGAAGCTGGTACTCAGCTCACTTCTCTTTTGTTCAAACAAGGACTACTTACTGCCCACTAGCAGTCAAGTAGTAACACCAATGGTCAAGGTGACTCTTCTCAACTCAGTGAACTCAATGTGCAACTTCACTTCACAGAAATACCCAAAAATGTATCTCCATGGTCATTCTAATTTTTTTTTCTGAACTTCTTAAATGGTGCCATGCAAGTGGTTTTTGGATGATTTGGATATTGGTTCATGGGATCTAAAATGCTTAGGTTTTTTTTCTAAGCTCAATCACTAGCTTATTCGTAATCAGCTGTACCTATATTTTATTATTCTTTTGGTGGCTGTCTCCATAGCTACTGGTGGCCATCACTGTTCATGTCATGTGGTCATTACCTGTGCAGTTGGAGTTTAAAGATGAACAATATTTTTATAAGAGGAAATGAAAGTAAACACAAGGTTTGAACCATTTTATATGAAGGGGAGAATTTCTTAAGACATCTTAACAGTACATACATATACATGCACACAATATGCATATAAAAGTTACAATTCTTGATATATCATTTATTTTAATACCGATATAATAATTGCTCACCTTTTTAGCATGGAAGACACTACCCATGCTTCCAAAAACATTTTAAAGATTTTCTTCTCTGACACTTTTTAAAAGAAGAACAATTCATCATTGCACATCATGATTATAATTTTTACAACATAATTGTACCTTATATTGACAACTTCTCAGGCATTAACTAATTATGCCATTTAATAAAATTATAGTAATTGCATTTAAAAAATTATCTAAGGAAGATGTAAAAGGACAATATTAACTATTTTAGCATATTTTCATGTTTATGTTTTCCAACTTATATTGAATTGTGCTGGCAGACAGAATCATAGAGCATACAGACTGAGTCACTTGGTAGCTTAGAGGATTCTGAGTTTGACTTATAACGCACCAGGTCTTTATTATCCTAATTCTAGAGCAATATACACTGCCACGCCCATGTAGCCATGCTAGAAAGCCAAGGAATGATAAGCTCTGTCTCTGTGGTTTTTATACTAGCCTCGACATCAGAACTCTGCCATTACTGTTACCTGTTCCCATCATCCACTTGGGCTGAACTTTGGGCAACTGTTTTTTCTCTTTGCACTTGAACACAGCATCAGATGTATGTACAAGGACAAGAGGTGTGTGGGCAACACACACACACACACACACATCATTCTCTGAGTTTTATCCTAGAAGCCTTGCATCATTCGGATTCCAATGAGCTCAACTTACTTCAGCCTAATCGCCAGGAGGACCCTATTGTGAGCTTGAATGTGGTTCTCATGCTAGAACCTTAAGTTTTAGACAAAGATAGGATTCTAACAGCCGTGTGACAGCAAATGGTTGGCTTCTTTCTTTAGTGCCATTCTCCTTTCTATTATACTTCCTTCCCATTGCTGCTGGTGGTACAGCGTGTTTATGATAGTTCCATATGGAGAGGCAAAAATGCACTTCTCATACTACATAGCTGTTGGTCTATCAAATTTCCTCCCCTGTTTTTCTTTTTCTTCCCGTGTCTCATATTTCTCACCCCATGTACTCTTTCCTCTCTTACCTCCCTGCTTCTTACTGCTCCTCATCCCTGTGTTTCTTACCTTCCATTCCTACTGATGTGATTGAATCCTCTTTGACATAAGCAGCAGATGGAAGAAAGAGTTCATATTAACTCATTGTTCCAGGGTACAGGTCATCCTGATACAGGAGTCAAGGCGCCAGGAGCTTAAAGCAATTGGTCACGTCATATCCACAGTCAAGAAAGAGTCAGCAGTAAATTCCTGTGCTCAGTTCACTTTCTCTTTTTTATTTGGATCAGCATCCCACCAAGAGAATGATGCTACCCACAGTAGGCGGTTCTTCCCATTTCAATTAATGCAATTAATATAACCCTCCCGAAGTATGTTCTGAGACCCATAGCACTAAGGAGATTCTAGATTCAGGCTGACAATCTGAAACATCACAATTTACCTCTTTCGCCTCTATTCTTTCACCTTCTCTTCTCATAATTGAAAACAAAAGATAATGCCTTGAATCTGAAAATATTTGATGAAAAAAATCTCTTTGAAAACCAATTTTAATAATAAGCATGGAACATTTTTTATGACATAAGCGACAAGTACTGGCCGGAGCTGCAAGTACTAATGGGGACTGACGTTGTTCTAACAAAAGTCTTATTAAGACTATGGCGTTGTGAAGTGGATTTTGTGAGGTAAAAATGCCAAGGCCCATGTTATATGCTGTAAGGAATGTTCAAGAGCCAACTAGTTCCAGGGACTCATGAATGTGCCAGTGACCTCCAAATCCCAAAGCCTGGACCTTCACCCTCAAGGCTTTGAGAGCTGTCTTCACACCTGCCTCCCTCAAGTTCCTCACATCAAAAGCAGGGCACACACTCTGTGCTTGTGTGCTGTATTGAGGAACTATACAGAATCATACAGAGTGACTCTATGGATTATTATGATCTGGTATACCATGCTTCGAATGGCACAAGTCTAGCCTTAGATTCTTACTGTTGATGAGTGTACGGGGTACACAGTAGGCATATAAACATTGCTTCCTGGAAAAATGCCAGGATCACTGGAAACCATCTGTTCCTTTTATTCCGGTCCCTCCTCTGTTGCACTACCCAGCAGCTTCTCTTGTGCGGGGAAAACCCGAGACTATCTGACAACTCTATTGTCGTCTTGTCTCCTATGCGTTTTTCTCACCCTGCCTGTCCAGGGGAGTGCTAATTAGCAGGAAAAATGGCCAAAAGGCAGCCAGCAACAGGAGGGCTGGGTGAGATCTCCAACGGGAACCTCTGGTCGTTGAATCTTGGAGCATTTATTTTATTATTATTATTTTTTTAAGAGCAGAGTGCTTTTTCTCCTCTCCATCTGTTCTGTAACGTGACACCTGGATGTGCAAACATTTGGAGTGATACAAAAATGGAAAAGAATATATAGAAATAGAGAGAGGGAAGGGCCCATGTGGAATCAGCCACAGCCAATCCCCCCCACCCCAGCATAGGCTTTGACCTGTTGAAGAACCACGCTCCGCGCTTATATTTCTGGCTAATTTGATATTGCCTTTTTGTTGCAGTCTGAGCTTTGTTATTTGTTTCTAAGCTGTCATTTTTATTAGTCTCTCTGGCTGATCTTTTGGGGCTCCGCATCAGGTGGCGTGTGCTCTCATTGTCTGGCCGGGCGCTGCGAACGGAAGGCCTTTTATTGCTGTGTGATGTGGGCGTTCTTGCCTGGGTAGCCTGTAATTAGACCCACCACAGGTGACAGTTACAAGAGAGCCCAGTAATCATTCGAGCTGCCTGATCTGATGTTTATGGAGAGCAACCTGCTTTGTGGTCTGGTTAGGGTTTACTGCCGGATTGCACTGCTGCCATTTGATTTATGCTTTTGAAAAGGCATGTTTTGTTGCCTCTCCCTGGATCTTGAGGTTATGTCATTAGCTCTTTAAAATAACAGATAGTTGTGTGAGTATGTATGTGTGTTTGTATGTGTGTGTGTATGTGTGTATTATTTGTTTTTATTTGTATGAGTTGTTCACTGGCCTAATAGCCCATATCTTACATCTTACTTATGTCAAAAAGCCACATAAGGATATGAGAAAAGCCACAATCATATTCAATGCAAAGCCCTTTTGCGTAGGGCTTATGAAATATTTTAGTTTCCCTGGGATTTTCAAACCCCCACAATCCATAATTTTTCCCTGTGTCCCTTTGGAATGAAGTGTCTATTTCTACACAGTCTCCTTAAAGTTTCTGTCAATTGTCAGGGAGGCTTCCTTCTTGTCTAAGAAAAGCGGGAAAAAGAAAAGGAAGACATAGCGTACACTTCTCGGCAAAACCGATACTGAGTGAGACGGCCAGGGCTGCCGTTTGCATCTGGAGAAGATGGAGCCACAGAATGTTAAAGTTGGAGAAATGTTTGTGTTCCATCAGAGGAGCAGAAACAAGGCCTTCCTGAGACTTCCCAGAGACAGCATAAGAGCCCACCTCCCAACCCCCCACGCCATCTCAGCCCTCCACCTTTTTTTACAAGGTGTGACTTTTATTGGCATTCACTTAGCTAATATGGTTTTAGTTCCCGAGTATGAATTGCATCTACACAGCAGCCACGGATTCTGTTGTTTCTTCGACATTTTCCCCTCAAGGCCTCCTATTGGAAACTAGTTTATAAGTCAGTGGAGTTGGTGGAAAGATAATGCTCCCAGGGACATAGATCTGAATCACAACTCACGTGGGTTTGGTTGACCCTTCTGTTAGGTCACATGGATCACCTCCATCAGGATGCAGTGAGGATAGAGATGAAGATGATGCAGATGATGACAATGATTGTAATAGTCTGGGGTCTGCGTGTTTGCAAAGTGCTGAGTTTTGACTTCTGCCAAAAAGAAAGAAAGAGAGAGAGAGAGAGAGAGGGAGGGAGGGAGG
>NC_022023.1:21296380-21315788 GCF_000317375.1 Microtus ochrogaster
AGGGAGGGAGGGAGGGAGGGAGGGAGGAAAGAGAAGAGAAGAGAAGAGAAGGAAAAGAAAAGAAAAAGAAAAAACCCTGTTCTTCACTCATTGGTCTACAATCATCATTTCTGAAACATATTTTAAAATATGCCTTCCATTTTCAAACCAGCAGAATACTGAGTGTTTGCTAATAGTAATATTGCCCCTGTTCTGGATGGATCTAGATAGAGCATTCAGAAATAGTTTGTAAATTATTCCCCAAAATGAACTGTTTTCCTGAAAAATGAATACAGAAGGAATTTCTTTTTCAGAAGGAAATTCTATATGCTGTCTCTGCCACCCCCATTTTAGTTTGCGTGATAGGAACAAAAAGCATGTTGTGTTTGAATGTAGCTGCTGGAGCCCTCCTTAAATGGAGGACTCTCTTCGAGTATTCTTACTTTTGCCTTTTATTGTGATTTTTAAATTTTAAAAAAAATGTAACTGCTACCAAAGAATAATATTTATGTACTGCCCCTTACCCCCCGACACACACACACACACACACACACACACACCTTCCCCTGCACATGCACACAAAGACAAGTTGGAAAAAACAGAAAAAAAAAAGGAAAGAAAAAAAGAGGAAAGGACATAAAAAAGAACGGGCAAGCTGCTTGCTGCCTGTCTGCGTTATTTAAAATCCTGCAGGTGGCGGCAGAAGCCCACAAATGAGGAAAATCCCAAGGTACTTTTCTGTTGACTACGTGGGGATTTTAATTCCAGCAATTTATTTTTAATTTGATACAATAATCTGTAAACAGAAATTATTACATCCATTTAAAAAATTTAATTTCCATGTTGTGTAATTTTCTGCTCCGTTTTTGCAATCATTTTCTCTCACGTTATGTAGCCTGATTATGACCATGCAGAAGGGGTAGAATCTAGATCACTGTCAGAGTAGTCCAGATTTTCTGTGTCAATCACATGCCTTGCCTATTTGTATTGAATTTTATTTTTACATAACTTTTAGGTAAAGTTACACATTATTGCTTGTTTAGACAATCTCTTTCTCTGTCTCTGTCTCTCTCTCTCTCTTTTTCTGTGTGTATACAAAGACACATATTTAAATGTAATACTAAACTCAGTTGCTATAAGGGGTATTTTCTAACTTGCCTAATTAAGGTTAATTTCAATGTTCTCAGAATTATAGATTTCTTAAAAGATATTATCTCCTGTGAAAATTACAGCACAAACAATTGTCCTCAATTAGAAAATGTATAGCAGATATAAGAACATTTCAGTTTCTCTCATTGCTTCTTTTGGGGCATTAGGAACTGTAAAGGCAAAGTTAATGACTTAAAGAGTCAAGATTTCTTTCTCTCAAGCAGGTTAAGGTTCAGAAGTTCTTCAATTGCAGATTTTGCAAAGGCACATATTCATCTGCAATGTTTTAGTTTTCAGCGTGAAGACACTACTCTAGCGCGATTTGCTTGAGCATAAAGCTAATTTCGGCTCTCCTATTTTTTTGCAGCCTCATTTAAAAAATAAAACAAAACAAAATCCTTGCAGCGCACATTTTCTGAGTGAACTGACATGATTCTAAGGAAATGGAATTAGTTTGCTTTAATGCTTTAGGCTTTAGAAGTTGCATGTCATCAGCGGACAACTGTGATGGTCCTGGGGAAAATATCTGCATTTCTGTCGTCTTTCTTCAGAACTGTCTGCTAAGTCTTATGATAAAGTTCAAAACACAATAAGGTCTGGTCTACTGGTCCCTTAAATCCAGATCGTCTTGTAATAGAAAAGGGGGAGAAAAGAAAGAGAGAGAGAGAGAGAGAGAGAGAGAGAGAGAGAGAGAGAGAGAGAGAGAGAGAAGAAACCAGATTTCTTATATTCTGTTTCAATTGCTCTTTCAATTACTCATGAGGGAGACTAGGGGAAGGCAAGTCCGACCCCCTGAAAACCTATTTTACAGCCTCCGTATGAAGAATATTCAGTTCTCTGCTCTGTTAGCAGCTGACCAGAATCTAATCCATTAAAAATATGTCGTGGTAAGCAATTCTCGAAAATGTTTATAATAAATGGTGAAAGCCAAGCTTCCTCTGTGAGATTAGCAGGCAGCGAGGATGCCTTCATCGGGAAATAGGTTACTGCTTGACCAGTTGTCTTGCCCAGAAGCCTTCAGGATAGAAGTTGATTTTAAAGTACTAGGGTAAGGACTGTATGTGATCCCCGCCCCCGTCTTTTGCATGTAACTGTGCTGTCTATCACTCTTGCGAGGTTTCCTTCAGCAGATCTATTATGAAGCTAATTTTAAGGGCAAAAGCATGGTGTGTTTTTTTTGGGGGGGGGGTAATCCCATCCCTGTCTTGTGACCACCAAATGACCTATGCATATTCATATAACTCATTTACTTTTACAGAACCAGCCTGGTAGCTTGGAAAAAAAAAATGGGGAGGGTGTGGTATCTTGCTGAGGATTGTAGGGACAATCCAGCTCTCTGCTTGATTGAAGTCCAGCCTCTGCAGTGGTCACAGTTGCCCAAGAATAATGCTTTGGAGGTGGATGATACCTTTAGTATCAGGGGCCCGAGTGACTAAGAGATCAAATACACTGGCTAAAAAGCCTTAGGGAAGCATTATGTGTCTGAGGTCTGATCTATTGTCTGGGAGGTCGGGAATGTTAATGCACTCTGCAAAGATTACACACCCTCTCTAATTGCTCACGCACACCCTTACAGGATTTAAGCCATCAGAGGAGGTGGTGCTCCCTGGCAGTTTTTTTTTTTTTTTTTTTTTTTTTGTCTTCTGCTGCAGTTGAAGTGTATCTGTCTTCCCACCTAGACCACTCGATCCCCCACCAGGTTGGACGGCCCACGTCTCTAATGAGGGAGGAAGGAAACCAGAGATGATGCTTACAGCATGGTTCCTACTTGCTCTTTAAATCCCATGGAGTTTACCTTGTGAGGAGAGCGCCACTGTGCCCCATGGGGCCTTCACACAGGTCCAAAGCTCTGCACTGATTCCTGGCCCAGTGTGTTTTCACCATCTCTTCTCTGTGCCGAAATGCTGCCCGGCAGTTTGTATTGGGGTCCGATCAGTAGATCAGTTAAACAAGCATGGGGGGGGGGAGTGTGAGCGTTAATGTCTCTGGATTTCCTCCATTACCAAACCACACACGTACACAAATACACACCTACCTAGTACTGGTACTCTGAAACACACACTCACACGCGTAGGCGTGCATGCACACACAAGAACGCACACAGCCAGACAGATTCTAAAATGGTAACAAGACGGTTCCACAAATAGCACCTGATAGCTCTGTCCAGAAGGACACTGCAAATTTCACTTAGCATGCAAGCCCACTTCTACCAGCTTTGGGGTATGTTTATGGAATCTTGTATACCTGGGAGCCCATGAAGCAATGTGTGATGTGGGAGTGATTTCTTATTAATAAAGAAACTGCCTAGACCCATTTGATAGGCCAACCCCTAGGTAGGCGGAGTAAACAGAACAGAATGCTGGGAGAAAGAAGCTGAGTCAAGGAGTCGCCATGATTCTCCCACTCCAGGCAGACGCAGGTTAAGATCTTTCCTGGTAAGCCAGCTCGTGGGCTGCACAGATTAATAGAAATGGGTTAGGTCAATATGTAAGAGCTAGCCAATAAGAGGCTGGAACTAATGGGGCCAGGCAGTGTTTAAAAGAATACCGTTTCCGTGTAATTATTTCGGGACATAAGCTAAGCTAGCCGTGTGGGTGGCCGGGTGCTGGGGACGCAGCCCCGCTGCTCCTACTACTACAAATGTGATCATTCCTAAATGACAGCAAAAACCTAAAATGAAGGCTTGACTGATTCTTTCACAAGGCCGTTTAGGGAGCATTGGTATGGGTGTGTCACGTCTGTAATCTGTGTGGCTGTAGGAGTGGGGAGCGCAGGTCTCGATACCACCCTGGACGTTCTCTCCTCACTGGGCACCGTTGCATCACCGAGCGGTGCGGCTCCCTCTTAGAGCAGCCCCAGCTATGCATACGGCTTGCAAATATGGCCTGAAGCCCACAGTATACTATTTATGTCGTGTGCGAAAGAGACCTGGGAGGATTCCCCGGGATTCACGATGCTACTGAGTGATGGGTGGGGAAGGAATTTTTTTAAAAAAAGGAATCGTTGCTTTCCCCTTGGGATTTTCACACATCTCCTTCGACAACACGGCAGTGTACTCATCCCGAATAAAGCTGTCAGTGTGTGCATTGCGTGTGTGCCTTGAAGACGCTAAGCGGATGACAGGAGCAATTGCTTGAGGGAGGGCGCTTCTCCAGGCTCTCCGGCCTCTGCTGCTTCGACGTGGTGAACTTCTTCTCACACAGTTTTCTCTCTGTGTGTGTGTTATCTCTAACTGTGGGTAGATTGCACTGAATGTTTCATCTGTATATAAAAATTAAAAATTCAAACAAAAATCTGGCCCACATGAAGAACAGGCCCTTCGGGCATATGGTTCATTATGCATATTTGTTTAATTACTCAAACACTTGTGATGGCTTTTCTGCCCTCGCTTTCAACTTCCAAAGTTGGAGCTCCTCTATTGCTCGGAGAATGCAGCGCCGAACTCCGTTTTGAAGGTGGGAGGGGGGGGGAAGAAAAGAAAAGGAGAAGCAAAAAGACCCTTTGAAGAAACGATGTAGTTCACTCAGAAGAGGTAGATTTCTTCTTGATATGCAGCGGACAGGAGCTGGCATTCCTCCCCTCCTCTGGCTCCCCTCATCTTGCTCTCTCTTGCCCAGTCTCACCACTGCCCCACCCCCAGCTCCCCGGAGCTGCTCTTACTGCTGAGAGTTCATACAGCTATGAACAGGGAGGTGAGGTGAGACTAAAGATGCAGGTTTCTGGCATGTTGGTTCGCTGGGAGTAACTCAGGGAACGGGAGGATGGAGCTGTCTGCATTTTATCGGTTAGAATGTGGCCGCTATGAAAATGTGACTTTAATTGATTTTTGAGGGCAAACAGGTGGCGATGGTTTAGACAGTCCCTGGTCTCGGTGTCACTCCTAATTTGAGGCTGTACAGGGAGTAGCTCTGTTAAGCAGTCTCCTGGCTTTGGTGCTACCCGGACATCTGCCTCTCGGCTTTTAAAGATACCCTGGAAATAGTTGCATTTCTTGATCTTTTCAAAGGGTTCTGTTTCTAAGCTAGTTGCAAAAAAAAAAAAGGGACTTTATTTTCTACTCTTGCTATTAAATGTAATATTAAAAAAAAATCTCAGCGTGGATGCTATTGTGTGGCCCAGTGAGTCACACAGTACACCCTTTAGTCCATCCAGCTTTACTTGTGAGTGTTCACTGCAAGGAGTTAATGGTCTGGTTTGAGGCCTCTGGCTTCTGCTACACCTCCATTCTGGGTCCTCACTGGGATTCCTCTTGGATATCGTATTATTGCCTTGTGTCCTGGGGATCCTACGGCTTTAGTTCTGCAGGTCAGGCCCCTTCTCATGCTCTAGCAGTTTAGAGATGAGGTGGGGATTGGGGTGGGTTACCTCCTAGTCTTATTTTTTTGTTGTTATTTAATTTATTTTTTGCTTGTTTGTTTATTTTTGTTTTGTTTTATTATTTGGTTTTACTTTTAAAGTTTGGGTTTTTTTTGGTGGGGGGGGAGGCTGCAAGGGCAGAGAATACAAGCGAGGACATGGAGAGATGAGCGGGATTGGGTTGCATCATGTGAAATCCACAAGCATTCAATAAAAATTTTTTAAAGAGTAGTATTTTTGTCCTTTGGTGTAACAAACACATTCGATAGAATTCAGAAGATGTTTAAATAGGATCCTCGTTGTCTCCCTTCATCTAGGCAAAGGCCCGTTTCTTTTTTTACATGATGCGACAGATTTTCCGCCTGCTAGGTCACAGTTGAATGTGTGCTTATTCTGTTTTGACTAGACTTGAACTTTCCTGTTGGTGAGGAAAAGATTTCTGGGTTGAATATAGACAGGGGTATGGGTACTGTGCTGTGAGGCCTTTTGGATGGTTTCCTGATTTACAAGGGAATCCTTACTTCAGGAGGGGATTTCCTGAGCTCCTGCTGATGCATAGTTTAAAACCTCCTGAATGTGCCTATCTGAGAAAGGCCAATCCCAAATCTGGGCAACACATATGTCTTCAGTGTCAGGTATGGGAGGCTCTGACGCAAGCACAATTTTCCTTTCTAATTAATCAAAAACAATACTCAAAGAGGCACTCCGAAACATACGTGGTAGAATTGCGAAAGAAATTCTACTTCGCTACACAACACACCACTCACTGCTCACTCTGGGAGAGGCCCTTGTAATTCAGCAGACTCAATGTATCCTAAGCAGGTTTGGTGCAGATGCCCTATATAGTCCTGCTGCTTTCAGTCCCAGAAGCTAAGCTGCAGATGGGGTCGTTCAGCCAAGGGAACCCCTGGGCTCTCGTGTCCCACTCCTGCTAACCATCAGCTTTACCTAGTTGATATTGAACCTGCCCATACCTTGTCTTTCTTCTGATCATTCTAGGAACCTGAAGGACCAAGGACTGTTAATGGTTCAACTTT
This sequence comes from Microtus ochrogaster, assembly GCF_000317375.1. Taxonomy (NCBI): domain Eukaryota; kingdom Metazoa; phylum Chordata; class Mammalia; order Rodentia; family Cricetidae; genus Microtus; species Microtus ochrogaster. Next base: position 21,302,902 of record NC_022023.1, read on the forward strand.
AGTCATAGTGACAGCGTGCTGGTCTCTGACTTTGGACAGAGAGCCCTTTCCCAACGAGCCTTGTCCAGCTGCAGTATGATTAGAGTGGACCTCTTTCATCCCCTCCAGTGGGGATACCAAGCAGTCTAAAACAGTGCTTCCGAAAGGAGCGAGACCCTCACCAGTTCACACAGGGGAACTCTTGGGTTTTGACCTCTTCGGATACCCAAGCTTCGTCGAAGAATACATAGAGATGTAAGAAGTTTCCATCCCTTTCTTGAATGAGAATAGGAAACTTGCTGATGACAGTGAAAATAATGTATTTCTCGAAATCAGGCTCTCAACTGCTCAATTACTGACTTTGACAAAAATTCATAATGAGAAATTTATTGTCTGATTGTAGACTTGAAATTATGAATATTGCAGGGGAGAGCCAGCAGTTACTGCGCACTAGATACATGTCTTTCCTTTCCTTCAGTTTAGTGGTCAGTCCTTTATGTGTGATGTGGAGATTGTTTTGGGACCATGAGTGAAATGGGAAGCATCAAGAACTGTACAGCACACAAGGGCCATAAACATCATGCAGACATCACAGACATCAAAGTGAGGCTATTTTCCCAGAAAGAACATGGGGAGATTACTGAATGAGAAATGAGCATATCGGTGGCATATTCCTGTAATCTAGGACTTGGGAAATGTGTGGATTATATGCATGAGTGATTAACTCTGAGTTTTCAGTAAGAAAAGCACTGCTGTTGCGTGAAGGGAAGAAATCAAAGCACTTCCCCTAGGAGTCAGTTAACTAAGAGCAAGTGCGGATTTGAACTCTCTACTTCATGCTCCCCGTGGTTTCTGCCCTCTCTCTGTTGAATGAGTCTGCATCTGTACCTGCATCTGTATCTCTGTCCATCCCCTTCTATCTGTCTGGAGAAGAAATAGGATACTTTACTGAAATACTTAACAATTTTACAAGGGCTTAAATCATTGACTCCAAATGATCCCAGCTGACCCAGATAACGAACATCAATGTTGGTCAACCATTATCAAAAATTGTTGCTTTCATTTTTTCTGGTTTGTTTCATGAAGTTGATTTCAGCCTCTGTATTTGAAACTTTCAAGAAATGATGCGCATGCATTTTCTGGGCTAGGGGCCTAGGAGATGCCTAATTTAAGATTGCAGCTATACATTAGCGTAGGTTATCAAAGTTGATCGCATGGAAATCCAAGAGAAGTAAGGTTGATTGCTACAGAGTTCTCTTAAAGGCAGGTTAAACAGGCTAAGTAAACACAAGGATAGCAGTCTTTAGCTTAAGTGACTCCAAGGTGTATTATTAACTTTGGCTGTGAGATCCAGCTCAAATTGCAGCCTCTTAGGATGTAAGAGATATTGTCAGAATATTGCATCTCCACAGGGAGGAAGAGACAGAAATACCACTGCGAAGTGGAGGCTATAACTAGTTTATATAGTGAGTTCCAGGTTGGGTAGCTCTGCAGAACCCAGATTAGAATGGAAACAAGCTGTATAATGTGATAATATGGCCACTCCATGGTATGCTTAAGGGGAAGGCTTTTATTATAGATATAAGAGAAAGACATCCAGAGGAGAAGAAGGAGATAGAACATGGCCAGCAGACTGAACCTGGTCATGAGAGAAGCAGGAGGGAGGTGGGGGAGGGGGATAGAGCAAAACAGTAGCAGGAACATAAGGTGTTGGGGGAGAGAGCCCCTTGTTCATCCCGGCCACCCAGAACCAAAATAACCACATAGAAACTGTATTAATTAAATCACTGTTTGGCCCATTAGCTCTAGCTTCTTATTGGCTAACTCTTGCATCTTAATTTAACCCATTTCTATTAATCTGTGTATCGCCATATGGTAGTGGCTTACCAGCAAAGTTTCAACATGTCTATCTCCAGTGGCAGCTCCATTGTATCTTCCTAAGTCTGCCCTTCTTCCCAGCATACAGCCTAGCTTTTCCCGCCTAGTTCTGTTCTTCCCTGCCATAGGCTCAAAGCAGTTCTTTATTCCTTAGCCAATAAAAGCAACACAGAGACAGAAGGATCTCCCACACCAAGAAGGAGTAGCTGTGGTGGTGATGAGGGAAGCCCAGTGACCTGGAGGGACTCTAAGGTAGGGGAGGAGATGGGAAGGGGTAGGATGGCTAGTATGGACTTTGAAATGTACAACTGGTACTTGTGATACTGAGGAACCCAGAGGCCAGTATATACTTTGGTATGCTCATAGACACCACCATAGGCAGCCATTTGTCCCTTCTTCAAGTGAGAAGAGGAAATGACTTCTTTTAGTGGGTGGGGGAGGAAGAGACTAGCTTCACAGATTCCTGAGGGATGCTGGCTTTTGTCTAACCTACAAAAGTCTTCCCTTTTATAGTCCAGGTTGAACTTATTCATATATATTTGAGATACCTTTTGGTATTTGGGGAAATGGAGTTTCCTTTGGACCTAGCCATCCTCAGATGTCACATATGCCCACTTTCCAAGGCACCAACATACCCCTCATTGAGTCACGTTGGCGTGGCATTAGGAGTCCATACACTCCACAGATTTTCAAGCCCTGCTCCTGGTGTCATGGTAGTAAAAGCCCACAGTTCAGCTTGTGGTGCAGATTTCCTCCAGACCACTGTGCTCTTTTCACACCCTTATACCATGGCCCTACTGCAGATGAGTGACCACAAGTAAAACTTGCCTAGATCTTTATTGCGGTGTTTACATTTTGATCTCCCAATTCGATTCAACCAGTGTTTGTGTATCTGTGACGGGCTAATTCCATCTTTTGTTTACTATGATACACTGATACACAGACAAAAAGTCATTTATGATCTCTTAATCCAAAGAACAGATAATTCTGAAGTTAAAAATACACATGTACAAAAGTAACCATGATACAATAAAAGTCTATGTGCTTCTTCTCTGGTAGAAAAGCATGGTGTGTTCCATGTAGAACAAGTGGTGAAAAGGGAAAATGAATGTTCCTGGGGATAATTTAAATAAACACACTGGGAAGAGAAACAGAGGAGGTTACTTTTGAGTTGCACAGATTTATATCTTGGAATTTAGAGGCTAGGGTAGGATACACAGAGAGGGTAAGTACTGAAAACTGCAAGTTTAGGCCATTATTTGATTTAATGGGCCTTGACTAGCAAACTAAGAATTCTCCATACTTAGTCTAAAACTCTGTAGGGTGGGAAGATGTAACAGGCTGTGAGCAGGAGGACAGCATGCTGAGCACTAAGACTTTGTTGATGATGTTGGTCCTCTTGTGAAAGAGATCTGGGGAAAAGCATTATGAATCATTTAGGAAATAGAAACATTAAATAATCTGGGTCTAGACTCAGAAGCTGGGAAATGGTTCGGGTTACATTTGGTCCACTGTGGCTGAGTATGCGTCCATGGAAAGGAACCAATTGACTATTACAGAATGATTGAAGCAGTTAGTTATATTTAAATGTATGGGTTTATATCACGGACATTTAAAAATACAACTTCTCTTTGTGAAATATATTTAAATCTCACAAAAACAAAAACATTTTGTAAAGAGTTTCAATAACCCCTGCTTTTTCTTAGTGATACCATATATAATCACAAATGTACCATGTCTGAATTGGGATTCTGATATTATTAACTCCAGTGTGAGACTGATTCCTCTTTTTCCAGTTGTGGCGTGTGCTGGGTAGTTTCAGTGAGCTCTTCCTACAGTAGGCAAGGAAAGAATGCCATCCTCACGATGTTGAACTGTCCCAGTGACACACAGGGCCTCTCTCATGTTTCTTCTTGGTCACCTCTCACTATTTCCCATCACTGTACTACTGACTCATGGACTGTGAGAAAAAAAATCATAGAGTATGGTACCCATTAAGATGAACTAGATTCATTCTGTTTAGTGACCTGAAGATCCATTCCAGTTCTGTGTATCAAGAAGTCATCCATCTCGCCATCTCTTAACTGCTTGGAGGGCTGGACAATGACAGACTTAAATTTACATAAATAATTAGATAGTGCTCAAAATGGGCCCTTTGAGAGGAGTGGTGTTTTAAGTTATCCACTCCCAGAATTCCTCACCTGGGATTCCCATACTATTCATCCATTTTACCTGTTTGATCAACGTGGATGTTTTGGTCCATAACCATGCCAGTGAGTTTTAGTTCTGAAGTGGCTGTAAAATGGCCAGAGCTTCATGGGTTAATGTATTACTACAGGAAAAGAGAAGGCTTCCATGTGTCAGGTAAATTTGGGAAATAATGTCAGGGTTTAACTTCATGTAATTAATGTGACGGAATCCTTATTCCTTCTCCATTCATAGAAGAGTTCTCAGCACTGAGTGACATTCCTTCCACTTGACTGTGGTTTTGCCACGAAAGGCCATTCCTATCTACTTTATTCAACATTGCCTAATTTTGGAAGGTTTGATAGAGGAAGTGATGTGAGATTTGATGTCTTCTTCTGCGACTTGAAGAACAATCCAATCAGCATTACTTTTGATGGCCATATTGTTCTGTAATTTTCTGAGTTATTTCCCCCTCAGTAAAATGAACAATCTTTCCTACAATGTGATAACTAGTCAGTAGGGTATTAAGCATCCAACCCAGTACAAACTCACTCTTTCCATGTTCTATAAATCTATTATAAGACATCTTCTGCAATAGGGTCTTAACATCAAGTTCTAGAGGGTAACCAAAACTAAGGGCAATATCTTGTCATGTTTGGTTGTGGTCTGCATGATCCCGCTGACCCAAAACTACAAGACACATAACTTGTTCCTATCATTAGACCTTTTATTTGACAGCCTATGATGTGGATTTTTCAGAAGTGTTTAGTGTTGTTTATCCCTCCCCATAATCCCTACTTGACCCTCCTTGTTCCCCAGACACACTTGGGTTTTGTAGCTCCATTGTTTCCCCATTTCCCCTTCATGCCACATGCCTTCCATCTTATCTCCCTCGAAAACATGGCTCCTTTCTCATTTCTTGACTCGTATGATCATGCCAATTTAAATACATATATCCAAAGAGTCAATGATAGCATCCACAGATGAGTATAAAAAAGGTATTTATCTATCTGGATCTAGATTCTCTCACTTTAAATGACTATTTTCAGATCTGGCCATTTACCTGGGGATTTTACAATTTCACATTTTTATAGATGACACAAGATAATGCATCATTGTATAAATGCATCACATTTTGACATCCTGTTTATTCATTACTCATACAATTTATTGAGTCGTTTCACAAATTCAGAGATGTCCGTCTATGCTGACTCACTCCTTTTGCTTGGAGCTACAGTGGGAATGTATGGAGGAGAATGATTCATCTTGTGGTTTCTAAGAAACAAAAAGAGAGACACACAGGAGCCATGGTCTCAATATAACCTCTGAAGACATACCCCAGTGACGTACCTTCCTCTCTAAGGCCCTGACTTCTGAGTGTTTTTTCACCTCCACATAGTACCATGAGCTGGGATCCAAGCCTCTTTCTACACGTGCTTCCTTGGGAAAAAAATCATGGTCTGCTTATAAATGGTTATCAACAACTTCCTATGTGTTTCTATAAAAGACCAATACAGGTATTCATCTGTATTGGTCTTTTATAGATTACCATACATACATCAGAGATACATCATTAGACTTAGTATAGATTTTTTGATTTCTGCTTTATCTATAGAAATATTTTTGCTAAAGTCATGATTTTATTCTTTCACATCAGAGTAAAACTATTTGTTTTCCAGGGAAACAGAATAAGACAAAACCAATATTGCAAGTAATAGACCCAAACCTAGATTTTTTACACCAAATCATATAAATCCTAACTCACAGGTTTTTGCTGTGTTCTACTTATGGTCCAGATTATTTTGCTACGAATTTTTTTTTTTTTTTTTTTGGTTTTTTCGAGACAGGGTTTCTCTGTGGTTTTGGAGCCTGTCCTGGAACTAGCTCTTGTAGACCAGGCTGGTCTCGAACTCACAGAGATCCGCCTGCCTCTGCCTCCCAAGTGCTGGGATTAAAGGCGTGCGCCACCACCGCCCGGCTTTTGCTACATAAATTTATACTTTATTTTTATGTAAAGTGTTGTATGTTTACATTGGCCTATGTGATTATCTTCCCTGTCCTTTAAAACTCTACCTTTGAACCTTCTCAGGGCTCACTTCCAGGTCCTTTTTCTGTATGTTTGTTTCCTTGCAAGGTTATCCCATTTGATGCTGTTGCATGCTATCTGGAGACTGATAATACACAAACTTATGTCTATAGCCATTGCTTTTATCTTGAATTCTAAACCACATACTAGTGTCTACTTCAATCCCAAACCTGTGCTTCCAATTGATCAACCAATAGATACATACATTCTTCAATTGTTCAAGCTCCATTCCACGTCATCCTCAGCAGTCATTCTTGTTTTTATGCTTCCTCTGGGCCATTCTCTCTAAATATGTATCTTTACACATATCAATAATGTCTGTAGTTTCTAATGATTACCCAAAGGGTCCTTTGTTGAGAAAGACCATTGCTTTGGGGAGGAGAAGAATACAGCGGAGAGGCGTGTTAACAGAGGGAACAACTACCTGAAGTATCTTGGATTTGAAAAGGAGAAATAGTTAAGGCACATAAAAATGACAGAAAAAATCTTAACACTTGAAGGGTTCTGTGTGTCATTTGTCATCTTAAAATATCTAGTTATATTAAACTATAACACGTGTCATAAGGTGTTGAAGAATGCTTATGTGATGTCACAATAGCCTAATTCCAAAATCTGACAACGACACAAAAATCAAGCACTATGTCATTGGAATCAATGTAAAGCTTCTTTTGTCTTTACGAATTCAGTACAATAACATATATTAAGAGACAGTCAGGCTTCAGTGAAGGCGTTTCCCCAAATGAATAGATTTTTTTTTTCAAACTCTTGTTTAGGTTAAATATATCCTATGAAGGTGTTAAAATGAGAAAGGTAAAATTCTTCTCCAGAAGACGCCAAAAATGAAAAGTAAACAACCCCAAAGCTATCAATTAGCCACCATCCATTACTGATTTACTAAATAACACTCCTGAAATAAACCCTTATTAGAATGGATGGAAGTCTTATTGTTTAAAAATGTTCCATTAAATTTGAAGCAGACGCAAAGGGGTGCTTTTAGAACATCTGAGAGATGTGAGCAGTAATGAGGGGAGTACCTCGATGAAATTCCCCATATTAAAACTAAATAGATTTGTGCATATTCCTAATATGATATTATTTATACAGTGGAAGCTAAAAGCAAACACCTTGCTTAATGGTAGAAGAATGAAAAAAAAAGGACAATTTTCATTACAGTTTGGAATTTGGCAATAATATCTCTCCTAATAATATCTCTTTATGTAGGAGCAATGAAATTAAGCAAGAAAAACCAAGTTACAAACACAAGGAAGGAAGAAACAGAACAAATTTCTTATACATAGCTCATGTGTGTAGTGCCTGCACTACGGGACAGTACGCTAGCCAGAAACTAAGCTGGGGACTTAAAATTTATGCACACAGAGACACAGGAACATGGGTCATCTTTGATACAACAATGCCAAGTTTATTGTGCGCCAGGGAAGCTTATATAGGGATCCTTAACTGATAGCGATGCCCCAGCTCTCGGGATCTTTCAGCTGTAGGCCTTACCTCACCAGAACCCAATCCCCTGCTTTCAGGGTCTTGTGCTCAGAGCAGCTGCAGGCACAGGTAAACAAGTTGTTTTGCTCAGTTCACTCCAGCAGGCAAAGGGTCTGAGGCAGGCAAAGAAAGTCAAGGGACCAGGGGGCTGCAGCCCCCAACACATGTGAATATATTTTAGAAATCCCAGATTAATTAAACAAAATACTATTTGAATCAACAAGAAAAACTTCCACAAGGTTGCTAATTTTTAAAATGAATATATTCAAGTTAGAGATTTTGCATGTAATTATAACCAGATTTTGGAAAGAAAAACATTTAGGATGCGGAGTAAACAAAACTAAAAGAATTAAGTGGTATTTAATAGTTGTAAAGTTTTTAAATTTTAGGTAAAATGTGTCTTCAGCATTTAAACATTATTGGTTTCGGTTAGGAAGTTTTTATGTTTATGATGAAATAGTCTTACTTGAATTTTTCTGCACACTGAAAGCTGATACATACAGATCATGTGACTCATCTCATAAACTATGTGTGACAGTGTGCCTCATGTTTTGTAGTGATTTCCCCAAGAGGGCATTCCTGTGCTCTCACGCTTTGATTCCTTGGAGGTAGCACCCTGTCTCTTGCCCGTGTTTCTCACCCAATTCTGCAGCTTAGGGCCTGAAACTCTCGCTCATCCATCCACAGCAAAGGATACATGTCTCCAAGGCTGAGACTGATTGCTCCAGGTGATGCATGTCTTGTATTACATCAGAAGTTATATCTAATTATTTTCTAAGAGCCCTAAAATTTCATAGCTTTCTCATTTGAGGGTTCTTCAAGGGATTTTAGAAACATACATGTATATAAAATACCTGTAGTTTGAAATATTGATAACCGTTCTCCCTAGTTCAAATTATTTTTACTGATGGCAGTATTTGGCCTGTGACCGTAGAATCTTTTAGCCGGCTCTCCAATTTTTGACACATAAAAATTCAGAAGCAACAATATTAAATAGGGCTGTCAGGAAAGTGATGTTATGAAATATGACAATATTCTCACTTTGCAGAACATGACCTGCTAATTCTGCCTATATTCTTTTTATTCTGTTATAGTCTCTAAGAGTTCATTGTGTATGCATCTGTGCCCACATCTATACCTTTTGGGAGCTGTTTCTAAATTTAATCCCTTTCAACGTTATATTTTTACTTCTTTGAGGATTTCATACATTTATTTAGATCCTCACCCTAACTCCTTTGAGATCTACTCCCCCATCTCAACTTTGTGGACTTAAAAAGAAAAAAATGAGTTCAGTTTGTGCTCCATGGACTCTAAAGTGTGGGTCCATGGACTGGAGTGTACCCAACCTACCAGGGACCAGAGGCCACAACCTTTAAGAAAACTGAGTTTTCTTCCCCAGAAGCCATTGATTGATTATCTTCAGCTAGGGCCTTTGTGAGGTCATCCGTGCAACAATCCTGCCATATCCAGAAGACACTGTTTCGTTCCAGTGTCCATAAACTGTGACTCTTACAGTCTGCCTTGACACCTCTTCTGCAGTGGTCCCTGAGCTTTGGGGTAAAGGTCTGTGATAGAGATAATCCATTTGTGACTTAATAACCCACTGGCCCCTGTTCTCTGCACTTTGACAAGTTGTTAGTTTCTGCACTAACCAATGTCACCCAAATGAAGAAGTGTCTCTGATGGTATCTGAGAGCTACGCTAATTTATGGCTGAAGTATGAATCTAGAATGGACAGTTTGAAACTCACCCGTTTACTAGAGTAATAGCAATAGGCTATCCCTAGAGCCTATGATCTCTCCAATAATGTGCTCTTGTTTAGATCTGTATTCCTAAACAAGTGTTTCTTCCTGCGGAGAGGGTCTTAAAACAAGTCAGAATATAGCTGGTTGCTCCTCCAATGTTGGTGCCGCTATTGTATGATAAGCATATTTTGTTAGCCTGGTCATTTTTGTAGCTCAAAGGGTTAACAGCTTGATACACGTGTTGATTGGTGGCTATAGTACCCAAGCAGCCTGCATAGTGCCTTCCAATATTATGAAATCCAGCCATCATGAATAACACTTCCTGGTCAATACCACATTTATTTCTCCATGTCCCATTCCATGTCTGTGTCCCATGAAGTTGTGTCTTCAGCAATAGACTTTTCCCATTAAGTTCTGCTTAGCAGCCAGGAGCAGTGACAACACACTGTATCATTTTACTATCTGTAGACATTCCCTCACCAACAGCTTGGGAGAAGGATCCCACACCTGGCAAAGGGCTTTATATTTTTTTTGGTGACCTAAGGTTTCTAAGAAGAACATTATCCCTTGTATAAGGAAACTTCATTTTTATTTCTTTCTATCTATGAATGTATATATTTATGTATGAATGTATATATGTATGTATATTATCATCTATCTATCCATCTATCTGTCTATCTATCTATCTATCTATTCTCTACCTATCTACATCTATCTATTATCTCTTCATCCATCTAGCTACCATTTATATATCTGTCTATCTATCTATATAGCAATCATCTATTTCAATCATCTGTTTCAAACAGTGGATATATTTATGTATGAATGTATATATGTATGTATATTATCATCTATCTATCTATCTATCTATCTATTCTCTACCTATCTACATCTATCTATTATCTCTTCATCCATCTAGCTACCATTTATATATCTGTCTATCTATCTATATAGCAATCATCTATTTCAATCATCTGTTTCAAACAGTGGATATATTTATGTATGAATGTATATATGTATGTATATTATCATCTATCTATCTATCTATCTATCTATCTATCTATCTATCTATCTATCTATTCTCTACCTATCTACCATCTATCTATTATCTCTTCATCCATCTATCTACCATCTATATATCTGTCTATCTATCTATATAGCAATCATCTAGAGTGTTTCAAACAGTGGATATCATTTTTCAGTTATCCGCAGTTTTAGTTATCCTCCCCTCAGCCGGATTCTCTCCCCTCCCTTATCATTCCTCTCCTTCCCCCTGACTATGCTCTCTTTCCCCTTAACATCTCTTGTGTTCTAATAGCCACTCTTCCCTAAGATCTCCCCAACACCCTCAACCAGCGGTCCCTTTCCAGTTCCCTGATACTCCAGGCTAAACACGCAAATCTAAAGAGCTGACAGGAAGATTCATGTGAGCACATGTAACATCTTTGACCTTCTGTGTCCAGCTATGTCACTTAGTGTACTTCCCAGTTCCGTTTATTCACCTGCACATTTCATAACTCCATTTATCTTTACGGCTGAATTAATTCCATTGTGTATAGGCAGCACATTTCCATTATCTATTCACCAGTTAAGCAACATCTAGGTTATTTTCATGGGTCATCTACTGTGAATAGTAGACCAGCTATGAGCATGGCTGAGTATGTGTCTCTCTAACAGGAAATACAACCCTTTGCGTAAATGCCAGTAATAGTATGGCTTGGGCATATAGTTGATCGGTTTCTAGGTATTTTAGGAACTGCTGCACTGGTTTCCACGGTGGCTGCATCCATTTACACTTTCACCCTGTTTGAGCAATCCCTAAATTTACTGTCACTCTGTCAGTGAATCAACAACGTGAAATTCCCATCCTCTGATCCAAGAGTCATGGACTCTCGTTTATTTTCCCGGCAGGTGTTTTTGGTCACTGTCTGGAATTTTGAACTCTACATGATCCCTCTGGCATTGTTGCTGATCTTTCTGTACAACTTCCTCAGACCCATGAAAGGGAAGGCCAGCAGCACACAGGACAGCCAGGTAAGCAAAGATTCCCGGAGTTCTTCCAACTCCAGGCTGAGGACTAAGATAGCAGCAAGACCTGTCCCATGACTAAGTCATGCTCCAATCTACTGTTTGAGGCATGAAGAATGAGATACAAGTACAGTTTCCAGAAGAGGTATTTTATCTCATATGTTCTGGAATCTTCCTTTTTCTGGGGACTCATAGTCCCACATCTCAGCTGATGTTCTTGATATGAGAGGCACTCTCTGGATCTCCGTTGTCATTTCCTCCCTAGAAATCTGTACATCTATCTGGTTTTTCATAGAGATCCTGGGAATTACGTTCTAAACACTAGAGGAAAAATCTATGGTGGTTCCTTGGGCCTACCCAGCATACTGTAGCACTCTCTGGACAGCTGGGTTAGACCATTGGTCCTTTTGAAGTTTATCCAGGGATTACCAACTTCCAGGGTACTCAGCAAGTGGGTGGGAATAACTCCCATCATCTACTCCCAAGTGCTGTGATATCTTCCATTGGCCCTCAAAAAATCCTTTTATGTGGATGGACACATGGTCACTTCTGAAGGAAATTCCTTGGTGCCTACTGCTTCCCTGTCCTCCCGGCACTTATCAACCTCCCAGCCCAGAGGGTATTTTTTATCTGTTCTAAGTGAACAGGTACTTGTCTCTAGTAACTAGCTTTAGAAATAAATGTTGATATTTTTGATCTAAGAAACAGCTTTTAAAATCAAAAGCTCTAAAATTTCATTGCCCAGTAAATTTCTTTCTAGAACTGGCATCTAGACATGATTTTTTAATGATTCAAATGCAAACCATTGCCACATGGTTTTATATTCTCATTTTAAAGCTAATATTTGAAAGAATAGATATTGAAAGGCTTTCCTGGTTTCATTTAGCATGGAGAAAAGGTAGAAATACACATAAATCCATTTTTTGTTAGTTGGTTCTTTTATTTTACCACTACTAAATAATCAAAAAAAGTACAAGAGAACTTTGTTTACCCCTGCTAACTTGTCCCCACTGCATTCCAATGTATCTTTCGGTTTTTATGAGGGATGAATAAGTTAACCCCTACACAGAGAGTGTCAGACAGACCAACGGCTGATGGTCATGAGGATGAACAGACTTAAGAAAGCACCAGCCTGAGGGAGGTTACATTGGTGACTGCTCAGAAATTTGGAGGTATAGAGTAGAGCTCTCTGGTCACCCCCAAACCACTTCTTGTGTCAGTCATAATGCAGAAGATTGCTTTAAGCTGCTGGAATGGAACTAAATAGGAAGTCTGATCTTCGTGTGGTTATGTAGAAAGAAGTCTTCATGTTGAAAAATATTGCTTTGAAAAAATGGTTTTCTAATGCTGAATGTTCTTCCCCTGCTCCTGCGCCCTTCTGGTTATAGCAACTTACGATAATTTTCTCTTCTCTTCTCTTCTCTTCTCTTCTCTTCTCTTCTCTTCTCTTCTCTTCTCTTCTCTTCTCTTCTCTTCTCTTCTCTCCT
>NC_022023.1:21315888-21381153 GCF_000317375.1 Microtus ochrogaster
CTCTCCTCTCCTCTCCTCTCCTCTCCTCCCCTCCCCTCCCCTCCCCTCTCCTCCCCTCCTCTTCTCTTTACTCGTTAGGATTAGGTCTCACTGTATAGCCCTGAACACTAGATATGGACAACCTAGTCAGCCCAGCCTTAAACTCAAAAGATCCCTCTGCCTCTGTCTCCCGAAGGCTGGGAGTAAGGCATGTGCTATCATATGTGACTGTTTACTTTTATACCCTGCAATTATATGATATAAAATGTTCCTATTAAATAGACGGCACTTCTAATGGTGCTGAATGGACCCCGTAGCAACACAGATGCCATCCAGCACCTCCTCTAGTCATGCAACTGTTAGTCAGTATGGGAACCTTCGGTTTCCTTCTCTTTCTCTGTTCCTGTAGCCTTCTTCACGCTGACACTATTCAGACTAGTGCATTTTCTATTGCCGAATGGTTCGGTAATGGCAGCAAAGAGAAAGGAGTGATCCTTACAATGATGAGTTTAGTAGTCCTCCTTAACATAGTGCTTAGGGTGTTTGCCGGACAAGAACAAATGTTTGCAGGAAGGATAAATTAGCTCTGTAGCTTTGAAGCTGGGCACTGTCAAAGGGCGCTTGTGCAGTAGGTGTATTTCTACCTAGTGGCTCCAGGTAGACTCTGCATATTGTTTATAACCTTGTCACGGTGTCTCTGAACTTCAGAAGTGTGAATGTTACAAGAGGATCTAATGAGTTTTAAAACATCGATGTTCCAGCTCTGTAAGAAAAGTTAAAAGCGTGTGTCTCATTTGCATTGGGCGATCCCAGTGGATGTTTCCTTAATTACTAATGAGCTATGGGGTTTCTTTTCAGGAGAGCACGGACATAGAGGAGGAAGAGGAGGAGGGGAAGGTGAGTACTGTGCCAATGGCAGACCCTTAGAAGCAACCCATGCTGTCCACGATGTGTCTCCAGGTTGTGTCTGTTTTGACTTTTGGCATTATGTAATGTTATAGAAACACTATGGTTTAGAAAGAAATCAACCTTTTACTTACTTAAAATAGAATGACTACAATATCTGTTTTTCCTCTAATATACATTGTATTAGAGACAACTACCTATCATATCTCAGAATGATTATTTTTTTTTAAATAATATGTGTTTGTTGTTTTGATGGATCGTGTGGTATTGAGTCTTTTCCAAGATTTTTAAAAAAGGAAATAGAACGAGGAAAAAAAAACATAAGCAAATAAGTGAATTTTGTTAAGAGTCAGGATGCAAGCCAAGCTGGTCCCTTCTCTCTGCTGATGAAAGGGAGCCCAAAAGTCAAGAGCAAATCAAGGGAAATGGTTGCTCCTTTAGGTTCACGTCTGCGCTATGGGGTGGTCACCCACTTCTGAGCCTGTCACTTCCCCAGCTGTTGCTGGCAGCGTTCTCTGCTATATGTCTGTGTACAGCTGTCCTTTCCCTTCTCCAGGGAGAATCTCTCAAATCTGCTGCTTTTGTTGTCATTACACTTTCAGACAAACCTTCTGGAGCAAAATGGGGGGGGGGAGGGAAGTACCAATTGAGAGGTTTTGAGCTTAATGGACTTCCAGTTCCGTAAAACCTGGGCATGTGTGGCGCCGTGGCGGTGACTTGGAGGAGGCTGGTGGGGGACAAGAGGGCAGAAAGGAGAACCCAAAGAGCAAGTGTATGATATAAATGTTTGCCGAACAGACATTAATTCAAAGCCTGGCTCTGTGACACCAGATCCTTACAGTTAATTGAGGGGACCAGATGGTTTTGCCCATTTGAAGCAAATGAGTATATTACGGATTGAATCTTATCTGTTTTCTGAAAGTGAGCATTATTAAAGACATGAAGGAACAAAGCACAGTATATTTAAAAAATAAATCTCCTTTTTTTTCCAGAATAGAGATGATAGCAATATAAACTTCTTTAATAATTATCGATTAGTTGATTCGAATGCCTTTTGAATGATCAAACCATTGAATGATAGGTGAAGACCAATCTCAGATCATGGAGGGATGCATTGCCAATGAAAATTGCAGGTGGTTATTTGAAACTTATCTGAAGCCACTTGCAAGGCTGGCCCCTTGTACTTCTGATGACCAGTTGTAAATTGGAGTTCCCATAACCCACCCCTGAGATTTAATAAGTGTCTAGAACTGCTCACAAAACATGGGGAAATACTTCCCTTTACTGACTTATTATGCGTTATTCAACTTGGGAGCAACCAAATAGAAGAGAGGCATGGGAACAAGCCTGGGGCAGAGCAGAGCATCTATGCTCACCCTAGGCCCAGGAATTCTAAACGTTAGCCTACCCAGAAGCCTCCTGACACTGCTTTGTGTTTCTATTATCATGTGCATGAGATGTCTCTATCAACATGAGATTGATTAAGTTAGTGACCTCCAGTGATAGAGGAGACTGGCTTCTTCTGGAGGGTCAGGAGCTTGGGAGGAGGCTCCTGCAAATTCCGGCCATGGTTCCTCATCAGATGCCTGGTTCCCATGGCAGGAAGCGCCCCTTGTCTTTTGAGGGCACCACACTTAAATTCAGTGTGTCCAAGAGGAGCTTGTTTTTCACAGCAAAGTGGACTCCTTCCATCTTTTGAGGTCCTGTTCTTTAGTTCCTTTATAGTTCCTGTTTCAGGAACCAAAGACAAAACCAAACACAACAGGACACGTTCCTGTTGCCCCTATTGCTTAGCAAAGCAGGGGAGCTTCAAGAGTTCTGGCCAACAGCCAGGACCCATGACAAAATACGTATTTCTTATTATATCTCAATATCGCACTAGGCAAAAATTAAATCTTTTGAAAGCCAAAGCTTAAATGTGAAGCAGATTTTGTTTCATCCAAATCTGTTCAAATGTGCCACCTTTGAAAGAGGACCACATTTCCTCCCTAGGGACAGTAGTAACAGGGTATCTTTAACATACCACCTAAAGACAACCTTCCAACACGAGGAAATGGACCTAAGTGTACTTCCAGTGCTTGTGAGGCTAAGGCAGGAGGATTGCTAAGAACAGCCTGAGGTACAGAGTGGAGGATGCTGTGTCAAGCAATCATCAACAAAACACATAAAACACAGGATGAAAAATTATTGTATGGACTCTTCCACCTGACAGATATTAAAAAAGGCTTTCACTTGTGATGAGGCATCATGGAAAAACCAAGGCACACTTTTGCCACAGTCAGACCTGTGACGCCAGTGGGTTTACGGTGCTCAGTAGAGAACATGGGAGACAGATTACCTGCAGGAGCAGGAGTGACCCCAAAGCAGCTGCACCATGAAAAAGTCTCACCCAGGCATAAATGAGAACTTCCCCAAAGCTGCGTAGCTGGAGTCCCCCTACAACTCACCTTCTACAGTCTATGCACCCTGAGATCTCCAGAGACCACGAGGCTGTGTGAAAATAGAGCATAATCACATACAACTGACTGGGAGGGGGTGGCAGGGAGTGGCTAGAACCTCGAGTGAGGGTCTGGTGACCTCTCCGGTACTTCCTTCTGTAAGTGAACGTTAGCAGCCAATAGGCCTGACCACAGGGTTCTTCTGCAAGTAGCAGCAGCTACACTGATAAAGAGAATGGCTCGTATGTCTTCTCCAACAGTCTTTCAGGCAACACAGTCCAATCTAGAGTCTAACCCAGAATGTGATCCCTTCCTAGAGATGCCCGGGGTTCGGGAGATGGAGCAATATGTGCTGTTTCAAATCTTTCTGGGCAAGGATGACTACAGAAAGCATCTAAAAGTGGCATCCACAGAGATGGGCCAGGACCTAGTGAGGACCAACACACAATGGTTTTATCAACCTGTCGTGTGTGGGAAGAGTTGGCAGTGGGGCTGTCCTCACTCCAGGGTATATTCAGTTCTGAGATTTCTAATAAGGTATCGTGGTATGTTCTTTTCCTAGCTTGGTCATAACCATGGTATTTTGTTTCCATAGTTTTATGCTTTTATATAACTTTGTAAAACAAAAAACCTAAAATGAAAACCAAAAATAGCTATCTATGGCCTTTCTGATAAACACACCTTTCTGTCGCTAGGGAGTTTCACATATTTTTAGTCTCCACCCATATCATGTCAAACTTGCTTCTTGCCTTTAGTGTTTCTATGGCTGCAATAAAACATCATGACCAACAGCAACTTGGGGAGGAGAGGGTTTATTTCATTTCTTTCCTTTACAGCAAACTCTTGTCACTGAGAAAAATCAGTGCCGGAACTCCAGCAGAGTGGGAACCCGGAGGCAGGAACCGATAGAGAGGTCATGGAGAAATGCTGCGATCTAGCTTGTTCCTCAAGCCTATTTCAGCTGCTCTCTCATAGAACCTAGGCCCACCAACCCAGGGCTGGAGCCCCACTCAGTGAGATGGACCCCCCCCCATATCCATTACCAACCAACAGCATGTCCTATGGACTGACCCGCTGGCCCATCTGCTGGGGCCATTTTCTCAATTGAAGTCCCCCTTTCCCAAATGACTCCTACATGTGTCCGGTTCACATGAAACTAGCCAGCACACTTCTATCGGGGATTTGTAACTAGATTTGTTAAGTTTCAAGTTCAACATTATGAGGGCACATTCCACATGTGTCCCTGTGCGTCATTTCTTCTCTGCGGACCATCATGTGCTTGTTTGGGACCTGACCAGGCGGTGACATTGTTACTCCCCACCAAGGGATGGTTGAGTGGTTCTCTTCACAGAGTCCCATGGCTTCTGCTGCATGTTAGACATGACAGAACATGCTTCTGGGATGTGTCTCATACCCAATCCAAGAGGAATCACAAACGAATTATAACACACAACCATTCCCTGAACAAGCAGAAGGGAGGGAAGCTATTCTTTACCTTACCCATCTATCCTGAGAGTAGCACACTTTTATCTACACTTCCTTTTCCCAGAAAACACCATCACAGGTGACAGACGAAGATAGGCTGCCTGGGCCACTTGGCCCTGCTTCTTCAGGGGATGAATGTACTCCCATCTTCTGCCTCTCTCTGACTTACAGACCAAGACATGCATGGTCTGGGGTCTGTCAAACTTTTATTGTCCCGAATAGAGGTGGTCAGAAAAACGACATCATTGTAGCCTCTGGCTCCTTATATTTGTTAACAGCACAGTGCAGTCATCTGTGTTAGAAGCCAGATTGGCAGCCACAATTCTGCCTTCTTTTCTCTTGTGATAGCACATAGATCTTGCAGGTAACTAGATTTGGGGCTTTTTAAGAAATGAAGCACACAGGCTAAACGTTGAAGAAAGACATATCCTTCTTTCTTATCCCAGATGGTCCATGTAAGAAATTGCTTATTGCAAGTCTAGTTTTCTAGGGACCCGAGAACAAACAGATAATGACCGAGTTCAGCCAACAACAATCAGTTAGCATTTTCTATTTTTATTAGATTTGCTATGTGGAATCCCTCATGTGAACCTTATTTGTACGGATGAACTACAATGAAAATTGCATTAATTTTGTACACAGTAAAGGTCAGTAATTGAAGCATGAACCAAGAAATGACTGTGTAAAATGCTGTCGTATCCCATACTTATGAAAGGTCATGTAAGACAATAATATCTTGTTTTCATGGCTGAAGGTATAAATACTTTCCAGAGAGTTTCTTTCCTGTGTCAGGCCAACAGTCACATAGACTATTCCAGCATTTACCATTAGCATCAGGAAGAAGAAAGCATAATAGAATGTAATAAAAATTAAAAAACAAAAGACCTTGCTTCTTGCTCTCAGAAGAAAGCCTCCTCTGATGGTCATGGTGTAGGCTAGTTTTTGTATAGTTAGACTGTCAGGGGACTTGACTGACTTCTTTCAGGGTCACTGATGACGTCACAGATGCTGGTCAGCGCTTGTGAGAAAAGAAATCCATCTGTTTATATCAGTTATGGATAAAAAAAATAAAAGATAATGGATATGTTTCTTTAAGCAAGAAGTGCCTAAGTATTCATTGAGGGGTGTTCTATATTGAAAAAGGAAGAATGAGCATTATTTATCCCATTTCTGTTTAGAAAACTTGGCATGCTAAGTCATGAGAGGTGCCCCTGTGGTAAAAAGCATTTAGTGCTCTTGCAGGGGTCATGGGTTTAGTTTCCAGCACCCACATCAGGTGGCACACTATACCTACAACCCTCTTATAGTCTCTGTGGCTGCCTACATTAATGTGAGATGCACACATACACTCAGGCATATACACAAACACATTAGAAAATAAATCCTTGAAAACATAGAATGCCGCTGGGCGGTGGTGGTACATGCCTTAATCCCAGTACTCGGGAGGCAGAGGCAGGCGGACCTCTGTGAGTTTGAGGCCAGCCTGGTCTACAGGAGCTAGTTCCAGGACAGGCTTCAAAGCTACAGAAAAACCCTGTCTTGAAAACCAAAACCCAAACAGAAACAAACAAAAAACATAGAATGCCACCCTGTCTTAAGCTGTCGCTGTCACTGTCAGCATTTAAGATGCCTTTCTATCTTTCAAACAGATCTGCACATGTGGTATGTATTTGGGAGTTTCCTCCCAAGTTAGCCTGCAGAAGACTTTGGTGCGGTGCCCAATGCCACTGAAATTAATTCCTAATGAAGTGAATCCTTTGTTCCCTTAACCTAAGAATACTGTTGGCCATGGAGAGTCTGACTGTCTTACAGTCTATCAGAAGGAGGGGTTTTGTTTATTTTCTTTTGTTATATTCTTAAGAAAATAAATAGCAACAGCAGCTCAGTGTACCTCTCTCTCTCTCTCTCTCTCTCTCTCTCTCTCTCTCTCTCTCTCTCTCTCTCTCTCATACACACACACCATGTAGGTCAATCGGTGTTTTTGTTAATTATAGGAGACATAGGTGCCAGTTGTTAATGACAGAGTATGATGTTGTTAAGGAAAGAAAAATTCCAGTAAGCTTCTTTGAACAGTTAGCTTTAGGCGTGCAATCGTGTGTACACATGTGTGCACATAGTTTCAGAACAAGTACAACTTATGTGGAGGATGCGCTGTGGAGAACCTGATTGTGGAAATTTCCTGGGCAGTAATGCTAATGGCCAGTCTGATCTAAGCTCTGATAACTGGATTTAATGTGCTCTTTATTGATGCGGTGATTTTACTGCTAGGGTTTCTACAACTCTGTGTTCCTTTAAGCTTTTAGTAGGAGAATGGGTTACAATTCTTAAGGACCAGTGTATGTATGTTTGGAATCACAAGAGGGCAAATTCCTGAGTTCTCATGCTGCCTTGACAAATTGTCTCATATTTATTTCCTTTTTTGAAAACCCAATCTTTATTCTGCAAAGGGTTGCAGCTTCATTTGCTTCTGAAGTCATCCAAAAATAATCTTCACCTGGTCCTGGGATCATTATCTGGGTACCGTGCTTGTTATGACACTGAGCAGTGTGCTTGGTACTTGAAGATATTTTAAAACACCCACTGTAAATGTTGTTTTTGGTATGTGCTTTCAAACAACATGAAGCAAGACACACCAGGCTGTAAATTTCACAAGTCTTCTACACTGCTATTAAGTAACATTGCTATTTAAAAACCTAGAGTCCAGAGTTCTGCCTTTTCCATAGTCGTCGGTACTACATCAAGTTGTTTACTTCCCCACTGTCTAAAATCATTCCATGAAGCCATGATAGAACAAACTAGACGTTGTATCCTGGTTATCCACTGGTCATTTGTTCTTTCCTGACCTCACATTCGTAAACTATTCATTCTGGTACCCTTTTATTTCCATCCTATCTCTGCCTTTCCTGCCTCCACTCCCTAAAAACACTTTCTCTGTTTCTTAATTGCGGTTTTGTTTATTGTTCTTAATCATTTTGAGGCTGGCTGTGTTGCCTTGAATTTGAAACTAACCATCAAAGCTTGGAGGGATCAACATTTCTTACTCATTTTGGGGGTGGGAATAGTAATGGTTGCCCTTGTCTTTCCCAATGAAGCCTGTAGTTTCATCCTGTAACACAACTATCCACCAAGTTTACAAGATAAATCTGAGATACTTTATAAGATAACCGACAGTTCACAAAACAATTGATAGAAAATAGCATCACCGCATTTTTTTCCTACTAGAAAAGTAAATAATGCATCACGAAATGACTGTAACAGCATTAACATAAAACAAGATGGTACAACACTTAAATATTCAGACTCATGGAAATATTAGTAACGTTATAGTGTTTTGGCATTATGTTCCTCTGTGCCCTTTAACTCACTCAGCACTCAGAATACTCCACTGGCAATCAATTTCCCCAGGCATCAATTAACAAACCTCATTTAAGAGAAATGAATGCATCTGAGATTTCTCTGTCAAATTCACAGTGCTATTCAAACCCAGACACTCTGTCAAAATCTTATTTGTAAACTGTGCTACACTGTTTAGAAACGGGCATGAGCATGCCTTCCTTCTTTCCTTCCTTCCTTCCTTCCTTCCTTCCTTCCTTCCTTCCTTCCTTCCTTCCTTCCTTTTCATTCTTTCTTTCATTCCACACCAAAGCAACAGCAGCAGCATTTGCTGATTTTTTTTTTTTTCCCTGTGAACAGAAAGGTCATGGTCACACAGGTGCTCCCACGGAAACCAGATTTCAATGAGCCACCCTTGCATAAAGCTCGGACACAGCTGAGGCAATTGGGAGGAAATGTTGAGAGAATCAGGCTTGCTAATAGGAGCTGATGTTTGGGTGGAGTTTTCGTGTATAAGAACTACCTTTAGCTTTTTAAGTCGCTGTGTATGTGTATCATATACTTAACTGTTGTGGGTGTGTGCACACGTGAGTGTGGAGTTCGGAGGTCATCATCAGCTGTCTTTTCTATCCACTCTCATCTTTTATTTTCTGAGACAAGATTTCTTACTGTATCTGAAGCTCGTCAGTTCAGCTAGGTGTGCCAACCAATGAGCTTCAGGGATCTCTCTGCCGTCTCACCTTGCTAAATCCTTTCCAATGAGTGCCGTCATATCTGGCCTTTTAGGATTGTTTCAGGGGCCCAGTCCAACATTCTCATACTAGGATGACAAGTACCTATTGACTGAGCCTTAGTCCCGGCTCTACTTTTTACTGTTCTTAATCAGATGAACATCTTGCCCAGTAGTCCCCTCCCTCTCCTAACTAGGAGGAAGTTAAGGGATCTTTGCAGCAAAGCCAGAAACCACCATTGATTGTGCATTCTATCTGGCAGCAGCTCCAGCTCCAGAAGCCACAGGTCCTCTTTGCTTTGTGGCAACATTTATTCATCAGCTAGCCCAGAGACGTTGTCATGGAACCATTAGTCCACCCAGCCTTTGAGACCCAAAAGTGAAGGACCACCGCCTCCCTCTGAGCTGTGTGTTTCCAGTATCTTTCTCAGGATGTTGGGGATTGTGTTCTTTCCTTTTCCCATCCTTTCTCTTTACACCCGACCAGACTCCTGTTTCAGGTGAAAGCACATCTCCATAAACACCGAGGCAGAGCATTTTCTCAAGATCAGATGGTTAAAGTGGAATAAAACAGGAAAATATCAGTATTGATTCAAACTCGAACAGCTTTGTGTTCATTTCTCAAAGATGAAAATGTGCTCGAGACAAAGCACTTTCCAGAAAGAGCATACATTGCCTTCTCTTCCTATTAAAACATAATCTTTGGGGCTGGGGAGATTGGTGTAGGAGGTCATGTGTTGCTTTCATTGGTTAATGAATAAAGAAACTGCTTTGGCCTAGTTGATAGGGCAGAACTTAGGTAGTCAGGGAAGACAGTACTAAATTCTGGGAGGAAGAAAGCAGAGTCAAGGAGAGACACGCCATGGAGCCACCAGAATCAGACATGTCGAATCTTTCCTGGTAAACCACTGCCACGTGGCGATACATAGATTAATAGAAATGGGCTAAATCAAGGTGTAAGGATTAGCCAATAAGATGTTAGAGCTAATAGGCCAAGCAGTAATTTAATAAACAGTTTCTGTGTGGTTATTTTGGGGCTAAGCTAGCTGGGCAGCCGGGACGAACAAGCGGCCCTCTCCCTTGCAACAGGAGATGGCTCAGTGGTTAAGAGCACCACTTTCTCTTTCAGAGGACTCAGTGGGATCAATCCCTGCATCCGCTTGACAGTTTGTAATGCCTGTATGTAACTCCGGCACAGGAGATTCTGATGTGGTGCACAGGCATAGATGTGGGTAAAACACCCTACATATAAAATAAGAATAGATAAATCTAATGCTACCTTTGTGCATGCATGCTTATGAGTATGACTCTGATGTGTTGCCACAAGACACTTATAAAAATCAGGGAACAATCTTGGGTGTTGGCCCTTGCCTTCTACTCAGTTTGAAACAGGATCATTTTGGTTTTCACAGTTGTGTGCTCCAAGCGAGCTTGCCCATGGGCTTCTAGCCGCCCCCCCCCCCACTCAATTTAATAACATACACCATGATATTGTGTCTACCTGTGCACATGAACATGCCTCACGGGGCTAAATCCTGAACTCAGTCCCTCGTTTGTGAAGCTAGGGTTCCCAGGGAACAATTTTTTATCTCATGTAGCAGAAATACTGCTTCCTGATCCTCGTTAGCACAGATGTTAAGATTTTTTTTCCATACTAAATGCTACTCAATCAATTTCTAATGATGATCATTCAAATTTTGAAATTCCAGGCTTCTAATAGTCAATGAATTAAAACAGACAATGCCTTCCTCTTGTCTAAAGATCCAGTTTAACGTCTTTCATCTGGGTGCCTGACATTAGCTGGGAGGATTTGGGGATAAAAATTTTGCCTTGGTCCTTTGGGGATAGTAAGCATTCTTTAATAAGTACCACTCAATATTTAAGCATGTCAAAAGTATTTTTTTTTTCTGACAAGGTCAATTTTCAGGGATAGCTCCCTGGTTTTGCTTAGATAATTAATAGAGAAATGAAGGATATTTGTAAATCAGAACAAGCAGGAAAGATTTAAAGTAACATACTGACTATATAATGAATTCTCCATTGTAAATTCATTCCAATGGTGTTAATTCTCTCCCAGAGGCTCCAAGCCCTTCGTTGCACCTACAGAGCTGTGTTCACTGGAGACACAGGGTAGGCAGCAATGCCTTAAGGAAGGGAAACTCACATGATGCACTCCTAGTATTTTGCTTGCTTTAAAAGAGTGAGCGGCTATGTTATGCCATGGGTACGTTATTGATTTTTAATTCAACTCTCTTCAAAACTCAGCCAAAGACTCAAACCTTCTGGTGCCTAGAAACAAATGCACAATTAAAAGATGCTGATTTTGCATGAGCTTTACAGGATAAGCATCTTTAAGAGCTGGAGCTCATCGTGGTTTTGACTCACTGTCAGCGTCGTCACTCATTCTGACAGTGCATTACACAAATCAGGAACTGGTGTACTGGAGCCATGGGTAGGCATGGCTGTGGTCACTGATTACTCAAGCATGAGGAGTTCAAATCCCCAGCCCCCATATGACAACAGAAGGGTACATCCGCCCTCTTGTAATGCCCCCTCCACAAAGGGATAGAAACGGGATCACAAGAACAAGCTGGCCACCTAAACTAACCATACAGCAAGTCTTGGGCTCAATTGAGAAAGCCTGCCTAATGCATAAGATAGAGAATGATAAAGTTAATGACATCAGCCTCCTGGCCTCTGCTTTCATTCGCCCTCCCCACATACTCACATGTGGGAACATGCACACAAACATGCATGTTCCACGTGCACACATATGACAAAAAAGAAACCTTGTAAAATTGGATTCTGGATTTGAAGTCTTCCTTTTTTTTTTTTTTGCCTACTCTGTTATTGACGACAGGTACTCGCACATCAAGGAGACCCTCAGTCATGAGGATTTCACTTAGGCCTCCATCCTTTTACAGGTTTATAATCAGAGAGAAGACCTGCTGTGGCTATGCGGTCAGTTGCAATCATCTTGTTCATTTGTGCAGCCACGCCGGCGGTCATCACTCTTTTTCTGCACACAGTTCTCTGTATGAGTCGGGAGCCTCTGTGGTGAGAGGACTAGAGGCGCACAGCCTCTGTCTGTCTTTCTGAATGAATCCTTCTTCTTCACGGGCCGCGTGGTGTCGGCGGCAGATGCAATGTTGCGGCTGCTAAACTGTTATCACCACATTCCCTGGTTCAATCTGAGATGTGTAAATAAAGCCAGCGGGATGCACATCCAGCTGCTAGACGGTCTCTCTGAGCATCGGGGCGACATGAACAGACTTGCTCCAGAACAGCCTTTCTTAAGAAACCTAAATCCACCCCTGTATTCTCGAAGCTAGACAAAAGGCTGTTCATCTTTTGTCTTTTTGCCTATAGAAGGGAAGGGCTTCCTGTTCATTTCTGTCCAGGGCAATTTACATATGTGATAAAGTTTCTTTCCAGGTTGGATTTTGACAACATTATTCAAAGGAGGCTTATCTGGGGAAAGGAGATCTTAATTGAGACGATAAGCCCACAAGATTGGTGTGTAGACAAGGTCGTGGGGCACTTTCTGATGAATGGTTGTTGTGGGAGGATCCAGCCCACTGTAGATGGTGCGTGCCATTCTTGGGTTTTAGTCCTCAGATGTATAAGAAAGCAGGTTGACTAAGCTATAAGCAGTGTCCTTCCATGGCGTCTGCTTCCGTTCCGGCCTTGAGTTCCTGCCCTGGGTTTCCAATGTGATGGACTATATAACCTATAAGACATATGCCCTTTCTTCTTCAAGCTGCTTTCGGTCATGGTGTTTTGTCACAACCATAGAAAAGCAGCTAAGACTTCTGAGCCCTGCCTCCCAATGCAGTCATGGCCACGCTGATATGAGTTTCAGTTTTCAGAACCACAACCAAGACTCTGTGGTAAATGTCATCGTGTTCACCGCTGTAGTGAATCTGACTCCTTGGGGTTCGGGTTCCAGTCCTTAGCGGCTGGAGTAGAAGCAAGGTTAATGAGCTGTAACTATGTCAGGCACCAGACCAAAGGAGAGGATTAGTGCTGGTCTTGCCGAAGAAAGCATTTGCCCCTGAAAGGGATTGTTACAAAGTCAAGCACCCTGCATGCTTGGCCCCCCTTTTTAAAAAATTAATTAATTTATTTATTAAAGATTTCTGCCTCCTCCCTGCCACCACCTCCCATTTCCCTCCCCCTCCCCCAGTCAAGTCCCCCTCCCTCATCAGCCCAAAGAGCAGTGAGGGTTCCCTGCCCTGTGGGAAGTCCAAGGACCTACCACCTCCTTCCAGGTCTAGTAAGGTGAGCATCCAAACTGCCTAGGCTCCCACAAAGCCAGTACGTGCAGTAGGATCAAAAACCAGTGCCATTGTTCTTGACTTCTCAGCAGTCCTCATTGTCCGCTATGTTCAGCGAGTCCGGTTTTATCCCATGCTTATTCAGACCCAGTCCATCTGGCCTTGGTGAGTTCCTGATAGATCATCCCCATTGTCTCAGTGTGTGGGTGCACCCCTTGCGGTCCTGAGTTCCTTGCTCATGCTCTCTCTCCTTCTGCTCCTGATTTGGACCTTGGGATTTTGGTCTGGTGCTCCAATGTGGGTCTCTGTCTCTGTCTCCTTTCATTGCCTGATGAAGGTTAATATCCAGGAGGATGATGATATGTTTTTCTTTGGGTTCACCCTCTTATATAGTTTCTCAAGGATCATGAATTATAGGCTCAATGTCCTTTATTAATGGTTAGAAGCCATTTATGAGTGAGTACATCCCATGTTCCTCTTTTTGGGTCTGGCTTACCTCACTCAGGATAGTGTTTTCTATTTCTGTCCATTTGCATGCAAAATTCAAGAAGTCATTGTTTTTTACTGCTGAGTAGTACTCTAATATGTATATATTCCACACTTTCTTCATCCATTCTTCCATTGAAGGGCATCTAGGTTGTTTCCAGGTTCTGGCTATTACAAACAATGCTGATATGAACATACCACTCTTGGGAATATACCCAAGAGATGCCCTATCATACAACAAAAGTATATGCTTGGCCCCTTTTGCAAATGTCCGTGTCCTTTTCTGTTTCTCTGTAATGTTGTGATACTACCAGAGGAAAGTTCACCAGAATGCTGGTGCCATGCTATTGGAATCTTCCAGCCATGGAACTGTGAGCCCAAGAGCCTGTTTGCTATACAAATCACTCAGCTCATGCATTCTGTCTTCGCAATCCAAGTGAGTTCATGTACGGCAAAGCTCATCCGTGGCAGGACCGGAGAAGCACCCAATTCTCCCCAACTCCATAGATGGTTATTCAGAGATACACCTTTGTTTTCCTAAAAATCCAAATAATACTAAAGGTTTTGTGTGCATTCTTATATAGATAGATGTTACTTTTAAAACTGTAAAATTGATCTACCCTTTTGGACATAATTTGCAGCAAAATGTTGGTTACTATACAGATGAGTGGGTTTCCAGACTGTGAAGGTTTATTGAATTCATATGTCTTAGGAGCATTATTTTATACTTTATCTAAATATTCTTCTACTGATCTAAGTCATGGATTACCTATCAGCTTCTTAGATGAAAATGGAGTGAAAATTTCTCCAAAAATATTTTTAAATGGCATCAAATCATATGCATTCTCATGAAAGCCTCCCAAGAAAATCCCAGGGAAAATGCAAGAAAGGCAGACTTAGCAAGAGCCATTCTCTCAGAATGATGTATTGTATGGCAAATAGAGGGAACAAAAATCCATAGGCGCAGAGAGAGCAACTGGCAGAAAGAACAAATATCAGATAAATGGATACTTTTAAAAAGGCCACTTGTATATATGTTACAGTTGTGGTAGCTTGGTCCTTTTGTGGGATTCCTGACAGTGGGAACATGGGTCATTTCTGACTCTTTTACTGGCTTTTGGGACCCTATTTATCCTGGGTTGTCTCGCCCAGCCTTAATACGTGGGGAGGTGCTTAGTCTTTTCAGCTTGATATCCTGTGTTTTGTTGATACTTATGGGACACCTGATCTTTCCAAAACAGAAATGGAGTAGTGTATTGAATGGGACCAGAAGGGGCTTTGCAGGGAGGGGTCTGGGAATATAGGAGGGAGGGGAAACTGCAGCTGGAATGTAGGACGAATGAATGAATGAATAAATAAATAAATGATTTTATTTTAAAAAGAAAGGCCACCCAAAACATATGACGCTTCTTCTATGGAGTAACACATTCTTAGCAGTTGCCAGCCCTGGTTTAAGTCCACTGGCACCTGTTTGCAAACAAATTCCTTACTGTCTCCAGGAAGTAGGACCAGTGTTGGTAGCTGTGTGACATTGGCAGATTAGTGACTTCAAAGATAGCTTCAGACTTGCAGGAAATGAGTAGGTGTGTTACCGGATAGCTAAAGGGCGGAAGCATGGCATGATGTAAGCAGACAGGCAGCAGTCAGTGTAGACAAGCACCCTGAGGAGGCTTCTCTAATCCCATGGAATTTGAATTGGACTTTTCATTTTCGTGCATTTATGATGCCTAGAACTTTACTAGATGTCTGTGTGCTTGTCCATTTTCGAGGTCAGTGTCAATAGTACTTTGACATTATTGCACACCCGAGGCCCTGCCTTTTCTCTGGATCCACCCATTTCTCCACCAAGAAAGCATCTTAGCCCTGAGGAGTCCCTGCTGCAATCTTGCAGATCCTGAGAATGCAGTCAGATAGAGAAAGCTGGTCTTATCTGCTGATATAATAAGTTCTACCAGGGAACAGCACAATTGGTGGGGGTGGATGATGCTAATCACATATATAATTATGAAAATACAAATACCACCTTACTGTAGGGTAGAGGCTAGTATGCCTTGATCAACACAGAGGAACCTTTCAAAAGACCACCAGAGCCATTCATAGAACAGAAGTTATCCTTGACCCTAACTGTGAAGATGCATCCTTCAGCTGGACATATCCTGTATCATATATGAACATCAAATTGCCTTGTGCAGGGATTCTGTAGAGGGTATGGGAATTCATGAAGACATGCACCCCCATCTCAGTGAATAGGAAGAACTGATCCCTTTCTATACCAATATATTTCAGATGAAAACAATGTATCATATGTTCCTGTTTTCCAAAAAAACTTCCATTTATTAATAGCCTCCATTGTAGAGGCTATTAATATTTACATTGTAATTAATATTTACATTAAAACAATCTGCAGCAAGCTGCTTACGTATTTTAGATTTTTTTCAACAGTCATTATTAGTATCCTTTGAAATGCATGTTTGGGTAGTAAACTTCTCAAAGACAAACAGTAGGTTAAACCTAGAAGAAAAGCAGAAATTATCCATCCCTGACTCTTTCCAGGGGCTGGAACTAACTATTACTCAAGGTAAGGCTGTGAATGATCACTGGGAGAACAAAATGCCAGCCCCTTTTTGTCTCAGGGACTGGTGGAAATCCACCCCATTCCTCTGCCTCATCGTCCACTGGTTATGCCAGCCTACCATGCCATGACTGTCACCAGGGCTATAAAAGACATAAAATCTCCAAAATGCCAATTCAGAATGGTTAGCAGGAGGACTAAGAAGTTATATATCAACATATAAATATATGTTGAATATATTAAGAATTTAATTCATGTCATTGATAATATGTTGGAAAAATAGCTTGAATACAGGAATAGAAGATTTTATTTCATCTATTATATTGACTAATTCTGCACTTCAAAAAACTTGGATAATGCACTTTGGTATTTAAATAAGAATGATGCAGAGGTATATAGTTAATAAATAGACAGGGTGTGATAATATATTCCTAAAGCAATTGTTGGTATGCTGGCTATATTTTAGATTGCTTGGTATTGTTATAACAAAATATCCAGGGCTGTGATAAGTTCTTCATAGAAAGGCCTATGTTGTTCACGATCCTGGTAACAGGAAAGCCTGATACCTTTGGTGGGTCTTTCTGGCTATATTACACCATGGATGAGAGAAAATGGCCAAGTACTTGGTAACCATGCTTTAATTCAAATTATGATAAAAATATTTGAACATAAAATATATCTAGAAATGGGGGAAAATAGTGAACCCATTGGTCGTTCGGAACAAATTCTATAAAATAGTCAGATAAGCAAATATCTCATGGGAGGCACTGCCTTTACAAATGCTTAAGAGACAACATTCATAGCGATGGGTATGAAATATACCCTGGGTGTATAAGTTTGATATTATGGTACAGAACTGAGACTATGTTCCATCTGTCATGCTTGTGAGTCTTCAGGGTACCTAAGCTCTTGCTAAGAAAGCCTCAATTTTATTGGCTGTGGTGTCAATTAATATGTCAATTTAATGGCCAGGAAGTTCACCTCTGAAGATAGCTAAGAACATCTTTCTGGATCTTGGAAATGAAAAGATGAAACCTCTTAGAATGTGTATCCCGTGATGATAGAAGATGAAAGTAGAGCCACAGATAGTGTATTTATTGAGTGTATTTGAGAGTTTGGACTGTTAATGATCATTCTTCATGTGTCATTTTGAAATACATAATCAACATGAAGACTTTTTTCCTTTTAATGTACACACACTATATGTTTTTGCTTTGAAACTACACATTATGAAATTAAAATGAAATCATTTCATAATTTGGTTACTGTAATCAAAATGAAAATATAGGATTTTGATTACTCTGACTCATAAAACAATATGCAAAGTCTGATTCTTCTCCATGGACAGCAAATACTCACAGCAAAACGTCAAATTCGTTTGAAAACTGAAAGGGTGCTGTCACAATTGTTCATTAGTTTGGTGTGCTAATTAACACTTTCTTCCTAAACAGAACCTTACATTTTGGTTGTTTTGTAGTAAGGAAAAAAAACAAGCAATAAAAATGGGACATTTCTTAGGAAATTGAGTCACTCAGAAATTGGAGTCATTTTGTAAGAAACTGTTTTTTCCTAAAGTCAATGCTGCTGCAAGGGGAAGCTCCTTTGCCCTTTGGGTGAAGCTCTCCAGAGCCTTGAAACACTCCTTTGTAAACTTGGGTCTTCCAGCAGACAGAGATGGGTTTTTGACTATTGTGCCTATTCTGAGGTCATTGTGGGTTGCTGAGTATGAATGAGGTTGCCTTAGCAGCAGGTCTGACTTTTAGCACAAACTGCTTAAAGAATAAAAATAAGTGGAAAAAGAGCCAAAATTAAGGTAGAGAGGGAAACTGTCCCGCAAAGTTGCCATTGCAGGAAGAAGCAACAACCTTGATGTTTCCTTCTGCACAAAAGGGTGGGGTAGAGACTATTGTAACAAGTGAGTGGATTGTACATACCTCCCTATTGTACATACCTGCAACCATCACACGGGGTGCTTGCTTCCTCATTCTGTTCATGACCTCATTTAAATGACGCAGAAATGGAAGATGAAAATGAGTTTGTCTTCCTTCCTTCCTTCCTTCCTTCCTTCCTTTCTTTCTTTCTTTCTTTCTTTCTTTCTTTCTTTCTTTCTTTCTTTCTTTCTTTCTAGCATAGAGAATATCATAGGAGCGTTACCCTACTGATCGCCTACATGGTGGTTTATCATAGCCCTAACCCAAGTAACATTCTCAGTGAAAAAGTTTTCTAGAGACCCTTGCTGTATATAGCAACTGTAATAGGCCGTGTCGATGTGGAGAGACAGACTATAGTAGGGAAGAAGGGAAGAAATAGTGTACAAATATCAATGTAGGAATTTCCCTTCCTTGGGCATTTGAGTGATCATTAAATTGTATTTATAGTGTTACAGCTTCTGAGCATAGTAAAATATATTGAAGATATTCTATATACAGGTTAGAGGTGACAGTCAGACAACAGAATTCCATTTTGCATAAAGAATTGAAAACTGAGGAAGATAAGCTTATGTAGTATTCCAACTTCATGAAGAAATCACAGTACAGCTGTGAGAACAGGCCTATGCAGTCCTGCTGTCTTTAACAGGTCTCCAACACTGCTCTGTTTCTGACACAGTTGCCTAAGGACAACAGACATTTTCCCGAAGTCTGCAGTGTGTTAGAAACAAGATTAAAATGTAAGAATTTGCACAAGCAGTCATAGTACTCAGAAATGCATTGTGTGTCCCTCTAAAGGGTCCTCTCTTACTGCAGTGCATGTCTGTAGCACTGTCACAGAGGAAGGCTTTGGTGTACTTTAGATACCCAAAGGACAGAGGGGACACCAGCTGGCCATGCTAAAGTGGTTGTAGAATTCTCTGCAGGGACCTGAAGTATTTGGTAGCACAGATCCTCTCTTATCATCTCTGGATCCTAAGAGGTGGCTGGAGCTCACAGTGGGAGCTAGAGTAACTAAAAGAGGGAACTAACTGGCCTTTATATCTTGGAACCAATAATCAGTTTTGGAAACTGTGGCTGGTCTCTATAAATAACTGTTTTGTTTTGGTTTTAAGTAGCTAATACACGTCTTGCTTTTTGTGTTTCCTAGGAATCTGAGAAAAGGGGATTAATTGAGAGAATCTATATGGTACAAGATATTGTTTCCACTGTCCAGAACATCTTGGAGGAAGTCGCTTCCTTCGGAGAAAGGATTAAGAAGTGAGTTCTGCACATGCGCGGTGGTGTATAAACTAGATCTGGCACCCACAGGACAGTGGGGGAGGGAGGGCACGGGAGCCGGTAAGCCATGTGGAAAGTAATGACATCACACAAACTGGTGTGACTTTGTCTGCCTCGTCCTTTGGGCGTGGCAGCTTCTCAGAGGCAGGGTACTTCAGAACTGGGGTGAAGAAATGACTCAGTTTACACTGTTGTCTGAGCACAACTATTTTCCCCTGTTCTTGAAAATAATCCTCTCTCACATAATGTATCCTGATTGCAGTTTCCCCTTCCTCTGCTCTTCCCACTTTCCCCCCATCTCTACTCCCACCCGGATGTGTGCCCTTTCTTTCTCTCCTTTGTAAAGAACAGGCTTCTGAGAGTTAACAACCAAACATGACACACTAAAATAGAATAAGATAGAACAGAAGCGATCACATTGAACCAACAGGGAAGAATGAACCCACAGGAGGAAAAGATCCCAAGAGAAGACACAAGAATTAGAGACCCTCTCATTTGCACACTCAGGAATCCCAAGAAAACATTGAACAGAAAGCCATCATATATATGCAGAGGACCTGGTGCAGATCCATGCAGTCCCTGTGTGTGCTGCCTCTGTCTCTCTGAGCACAGCTATTAACAATGCCCCATTTCAACTTATTCAGAAATCAGACAGGAGCAAATATGCTCTGAAGGGTTTTGAAATCTGAATCCCGGAATCCAGTAAACATTAGAATAAATTTTCTTACTTCTCCAAAAATGGTACACAGCTAGTAGTATCGTAGGTGGAGTGACTTGAAATTACCTCACCGCCTCCATGAATATCTCGGGGTCAGGGTGAGGACTTTCTTTAACATGCCAGAGAGAATATCGTTCACCCTAGTAGGCCAAGTGTACTATAATAAGACACAGTTACTCTGTTATTTACTATTGTTATGTAAATGAATGGGTACAATATGTGCCCCATAAAATTTTCTTTATCAAAGCAAGCAAAAACAAACAAAAGCAAAAAAGAAGCCAGAAGAAAGAGAAAAAGAGAGAGGGGTGGGGGACAGGATGCACTGCCTCAAATCCAGAATATATCCCTCAAATCCAGCCCTTCATGTTCTATCATATACTTTTTGGCTGAAGGGCTTCACTCTTCTAATGCAGGCTCAGGTAAGGATAGGATCCACTTTTTCTGTTTTATTTTATGTAGTATTTATGTGTATAAGGGCATCTTTATCTGGTATGGCATTAATATTTACTGTTTTCTGTAGTTTATAAATAGATTTTGTTCCATCTCTGATCCAGAACTGTAGCATCTATGTTCTGTAAGTCACTGTTTATCCTATTGGTCATGTCTGTGTTGTAATCCATTCTAATTGCCTGAAGAAGATGCTAGTTTTGAAATTGTAGAAGAAATGAAATTTCAACTAGTGTTAAATACCCTGCAGAAGTTTCTGCATAAAAATTCAGGTAAATCCCAAGTGATGGATAACATCAGAGAGTATATAATAAATGTCGTCTCTGAATACTGTTTGTTTGCAGTTAGAAGTTCAAAGTCATTGCCAGGGAATAACATTTTACTATCAGCGCAGTAGTTTTTCCTGTTCTTGCTTTGTTGACACATCCTCTCTCTGTAGCACTTGGGGGAACTGAAGCTTACTATGTAACCCAGGCTAGCCAGATGTGACTATGAAATCCAAGTGAGCCTGTTACTCACAGCAGCTCTCCTGCCTCAGCCTACAGGGTACTGCAATTGCAAGCATAAGCCATGTATCTAGCTGAATGCATGTTTGGGTAAAACTAAGTCCAAAGCAATGTTCAGGGACTGGAGAGAGGGCTCAGTGGTTTAAAGCTCTTGAAGCTCTTCCAGAGGAACCAGGTTCAATTCCCAGGACCCACACACAGTAGGTAGGTAACAACTGCCTTTAGTTCCAGCTCCAGGGATTCTGACATGTCTGGCCCCTGTGGACCAGCCACCTGCACTCCCTTGTACACACCTACAACCACGCACATACAAACACACGCATGCACATAATTAAGAATAGTAAAATTTGAAAAACAAACCCTTTCAAATGGACAGGGCTTTATTAAATTTATGCGGTGCATTTGTCGTTCCTAATATCTTAAGAGAAAGGGATTAGCATGTGAGGATTTGTGCTGACGCATGTTGACATCTTAGCTGATGTATTTTCTGAGGTTTTGCATGATTAACACATCATTCCTTAGATTAGCTCCGCAAATGTTTAAGCAAAGCATATGGAATAGTACCATACAACGAGGAGAGTGGACAATTAGCTTATCTTGCCGAGAATGACAGGGTGCACATAGCGGCTGTACAGATTAACAGTAGCATCAGCTGGTGGCATACTGGCCAACCACTGTGCATAGCCATTTATACAGTGAATGTTTTATAGACTCGCCCAGTGCTGAATGGAGTAGTTCTAGCAGAGCATCTTAAGCCTCGCTAGTGCCGCGCCCCGCGCCCCGTGTCTGCGCTCGGTGTGCTATTACCCAGTTAGGGAGCTTCGGGCAAGGGGCTGGGGGTTGAAGTACACAGACGCAGAGACGCACTGACACACAGACCTTTTAACACTGGTACCAAAGCCCCAAGAATGCCCCTTTATTGTGTTCAGGGGCAGATTATATAGAGATAGCCACGCCCCAGCCAAACCCACCAGAAACCACTCTCCTGCCATCAGGAACTCCTGAAGGTCTTGTGCTCAGAGCAGCTGTAGGCACTCAGATCAGGGGATTACAAGAAATTCAGGATCTGGGATCTTGCTGCTCCCAACAGCTAGTACAGCCTGAAGAGAGTAATTCAATTTGTAATCCAGGATCATGCTTAATAAACCTCAGAGCTCAGATTTGAACCCACGTCTGTTACTGTTATACGGTAATTTCACTCTCCAAGGATTGCTTTCTTTTCAGTAACGGAGAAAATTGGTAATCGCCAAATATAATTGTATGTCTTTACTAGATAAAAGTGAGGCTTGCTACTATGGGAAGGCTTGATGAGCACAGAAGATGGCTCAGAATGTGCTAGAAGGCAAGACTGAAGAAGCTTCTGAGCCATCTCAAGGAATGGGAGAAGGCAGTTCAGCAAATGGTGGGTGGGTGGGGGGCTGCAGCAGATGGGCACCCTGTG
This sequence comes from Microtus ochrogaster, assembly GCF_000317375.1. NCBI lineage: Eukaryota > Metazoa > Chordata > Mammalia > Rodentia > Cricetidae > Microtus > Microtus ochrogaster. The sequence goes on from NC_022023.1 coordinate 21,338,416, forward strand.
TGTAGCTCCAGATCCAAACACTGTGGAATAGTGGGTCTCAGCCTTCCCAATGCGGTAACCCGTTAATACAGTTCCACAAGCTGAGCTGACTCCAACTATAAAATTATTTTCATTACTACTTTACAACTGTAGTTTTGCTACCATTGTAGCAAAATACCTCTGCTGATGGTCTTCAGGGGGGTCACAACTACAGGTTGAGAACCACTGTTGGAGAAAATACAGGAAGAGGTAGGGGATACAAGGGTCCAAGGGCTAGGAAGAAAAGTGATGATGTCCAGAGATGAGGCGCATCCCAAAAGACCTTGAGTGGACAGGAAGGAAAGGTCATTGAAAACAAGAAAAAAGAGCGAAGACTATACTGGGAGGCAGGAGGATAAGAGGATGTGGAGTGGGGGCACGGCCGGGGAAGGAAGATGGTGTTTGGTACAACTGTCACATTCTTAGACATCTCTAGAACACAAGTGTTGCTGTTGTGCCGCTGACAGTGGAAAAGGAAGTGCGTCTGATGGGAGAAGAGGGCAGAGTGATTTAAGCAGGCTCCCATCTCTACAGTGCTTTTGAGGGGCAGCTGTGCCTAGCACAGCTGTGGTGGCCATGCCCGGAACGTGTTTACAGGCAATGAACAGAGCACTCTTGTGCCCAGCTGCAACACAGGAAGGCTCATCGGGCTCAACTCCTATTAATTCTTTGCCTATTCATTATTACAGTGACCTTAAAGTCCCTGCTGGGCTATTCAAGTGGGATGTCGTGTGTCACACTCTTGGAATTCTATTGTAGTTCTGTGCTTACAAACCAGGGAAACTTCTACCCAGTTTGGGGCAACAGGGAGCATTTTACATGAAACTCTTAGAGTAAGGCTTCCATGCTACTGCCCAGAAGATTGTCACCAGCGCTGTTTACACATGGGAGAAGCAGTGTTTATCCTTCCTGCCTTATCTTCTCTGATTACGTTTTCTAATATATGCCAACTTTAAATGTGTGTGCACAGCACACTGAAACTCGTGGTCAGTACTACACTCCCCTAGAGAACAGGCTGTAGTTTGAAGAGCTGAGAATACCAAATGTTCCTTTGTGGACTGTGGTTCCAACTCCATGTCCTTGAGCATCTAAGTAAAGCTTCAAAGAGTTGATAAGATTAAGGGAGCCTAATAAGATAGGGACTCATTTCTGTGGCGGGTGTGGAGTAGTGGTTTTCAGCCTTCCTAATGCTGCGACCCTTTAATACAGTTCCTCATGTTGTGGTGACACCAAACCATAAAATTATTTCCGTTGCTACTTCATACTATAATTTTGCTACTATTATGAATCATGTAAATATCTATGTTGTCTGATAGTCCTTAGGTGACCCCTGTGAAATGGTCATTCAATCCCCAAAGGGTTGCAGCGCACAGGTTGAGAACCACTGATCTAGAGTGTAGCTGCCATCCCTGTATGAAGTAGGATTGTCCCTACTAGGTGGTGTTGTTGAGAAAGCAAGTTGCGTGCAGTTAGAAACACAGAGAATTCAGCAGAATGGAATTGCACATTTTGTGTTTACCCAGAGAGAAGCTAAAGGAACAGAAACTAAAGGGCAAATGCCTAGAAGGACATTGGCAAGCTGGCATGAGAACAGTGCCCAAGTTAAGTGAGGCTGTCTTGTTGGACACTCTGTAAGAGAAAAATCTACAGGAACATGTGGCCAGTAGTTTTGTTACTGAGAGAGGAGGGAGGTGTCTGAGGGCTTCATTTGTCCTGGCCTGAGGGAAAAAGGTAACCATTGAATTTGTCCTGAATTCACTCTAACACAGCTTGGGTGGGAACACAGAAGAGGTCTGCACCCACCTTACTGGCTGGTGTCCTAATCACTTTTGCTAAGTGACTTGAAATTTGTAGACTATGTTAAGAAGGTTAGTTCCCCATTCCCCCTGCCGCTGCCCATGACAAGTATGTGGAGACCTCCCAACTCAGGAAAACTACTCAGGTCTGTGAAAATGGTTTGATTTCAAGATGGAAAAGCTGTGTTGACCAAGGTTATTCAACCTCGGGTGTGCTATAGGAGACTCCCACCCGAACTGTGGCCTTTGACATACAAACACAATACATACTTTCCATAGGTACACACAAATGTTAGGGTCACACAAACTGGTGGTTTCCTGACCATCTTCATCTCCACTTTAGAGTTTTGACACTTAAGTGTGGGAGAGATTGATTCCCAAGTTCTTGATTTGTTTGTTATACTTTATAATTATATCTTATTTCTACCAGTTTCTTCCTGGCATTTAGAAATCAAATACATTTTCCTACACTGACTTCATTTCTAACAACCTTGGTAGGTTTCTTTACTGCGGTGCTTGTTTGAAAGGGGTTTTGATTTTTCTATTAGATCTACCTATCATATAAGAAACTGTGTCATCTTCTCAGGACAATCTCTGTGTCTTTTAGTTTGGTTTGGAGCATTGTTCATGGCTACAATACTGATGAGAATGCCTTTGGTGGAGATTGCTTTGTCCATGTCACATTGAAAGTTTCTAACAGTGCCCCCTGAGGGAAGACTTCTGCTATAAATTTTTGTCAAGATTAAGATGTATTCCTGTGGTGCCTCCTTGTCTCTCAGTATCATTGTGCGTGTGAGTTGCCTTTGTCAAGCATTTTTTCTTCATAGTCATGGGGATGACTCATGTACCTGCTCATTTCTTTTTGCTAATGTAATGAAGTCTTGTGGTTGATTTTTTTTTTAGATGGGATGCCCAGCTCTCCACCGTGGACTAACCCCCTCTGTGCTATATAATACACAAAAAATATGTGATACTTTTGGCCTCTTTATTGCTGGATTTTATGATATACACATACCTAAGATTTTACAGCTGTGATTAATACTGTGGCTAGTTAGTTTTCTGTCCTGCAGGCCACTATTGCATCACCACCACCACCACCATTGACTTTTGTTATTGTTGTTTGTTTATTTTTGAGAGAGGGTTTCTCTGTGTAGCCCTAACTGTCCTAGAGCTCATTCTGTAGATGATGTTGGCCTCGAACTCAGAGATCTGCCTGTTTCTTATCTGTTTCTTGGATTATGCATTTTATTGAAAGATTTCTTTGTTTCTAATAAAGAGATTTTCTAAAATGTAAGTTCTAGGTGCTTTGGTAGCCATTCATATAGTGACTGTGTGTCCTTGGGTAAGGCTGCTCTTTAATTTCTTTCCACTCTGAGCTGCATCTCATGTGGAACAGTCCCAACAGTGGCAAGAATAAGGCAGGGGGATGGCCATGAGTTGGATGCCAGCTAGGACTGTGTTTGAGTTCTGGGCTGGTATGATACCATGTCTCAAAAAATTAAAAAATAGATAAAAGTAAGATGCCTTACCACATTTACAAATTGACAAGGAAAACAAGAACAAATTTAAAAAGAAAATGCATATTTTTACTTAAAGTTTCTATGTAGGCTAAAATTTAAGACACCAAGTAAGTAACTGGCTACTAAAATATGAGATTGTTGTTTAATTTTAGAAATATCTATGATATACATACTATTAATAATACTATTTCTCTGAGAGGATATCATAGTCAGATTGGTTAAATCAGCTCCCCCATCCCTTAATATTAGAATTGGACTAGAGCCCAAGTTAGTTGGCTTATAAGTCAGTGATCATATATACTTTTCTAAACTGAGTACCAGCAAGGAAAAAATAAACCTTTATTGGTAATGTCTAGCATAAGAGAGTCAAAAGTCATATTAAAAGCTATAAAAACTTGGCTTTTAGGATTTGTTCCTCATCAATGACCTATTTCCACTTTTAGTAGTGGTTTTTCATTTTTAATTACTTTTTTATTTTTTTAAATTATAATTATATCATTTCCCCCTATCCTTTCTTCCCTCCAAACCCTCCCATATTCTCCTTTCTTGCTTTCTAATTCATGACCTTCTTTTATGTTACTTGTTGCATCCATGTATATATGTATAAGTACATATATGTATATTCATAAATGCAACCGGTTTGATTCATATAATGTCATTCGTTAGTCTATGTTTTCAGGGTTGAACATTTGGTATTGAATAACCCAATGTTATGTCTCCCACCCTCAGTGCTCCTTAATTCCCTCTAGTTCTTGTGTAGGCTGAGGCTTTCTGGGCTGTCCTCCATCCACTTTAGCATGACTACTGTGCCGGCCTTGGTTATCTCATGTTTAGGCAGACATGATGGTGAGATTTCATGAGTGTAGCTTTTGACGTTTCTAGGAGACACCGTCTCAACAGCAAGCTCCCTATTCTTCCAGCTCTTAAGTCTTTCTGCTCTCTCTTCCTCAGTGTTATCTGAGCATAAGTGTGGAAGTGTTTTCTAGATGTATCCATTGGGACTGGACTCTGCCACTCGAAATTTTGAGTGGTTGTGCTTTTCTGTAATGGTCTCTGTCTGATGGAAAGAGAAGTTTCTTGATGAGGGAAAAAGATTACACTGATTTATGAAGATTTAGAGCTAGAAATCTCTGATGAAAGAGACTATCTAATGATTGTCTTATTAAGCTAACACTATTTAAATTCCATGCGGAACTTAGAATGAGTGAATTTTCTTCATCTCTCTTACTGGTAGTTGCCTGGATTTCCTCCTAACATATATTATGTTTTTCTCTTAAACTCTAATAACAATGTCCTTTAGATTTTCCAAAAGGTACACAAATTTGCTTAATATGAAGGAACTGCACATAATTTTAATTATATTATGCAAATATTATAAAATTAATATAATAAAAATATACATCTCAATGGACAAAGATTTAAAAAATATTGATAATCATCTGAAAGAGAGGGTAAGCTACTTGCAGTTTATTATTATTGGTGAAATCATGAGTATTTATTTTTGGCGTGTGTATATGGTTACAAATATGTGTGCATAGTGCACTGTGGGTACATGTACTGATGTGGAAACATGCATTGTATCAACAGGAAGATGTCAAATGTTCTGATTTCAAGCTCTCTACCTTCCTCTCTTGACGCTGTCTCTCCCTGGACCTGAGGCTTTCTATTGCAGCTGGACTGGTCATCCAGTGAGCTTCTGGGAATCAAGCCCTAGTCACTTCCCAATGGGATTGCAAGGCATATAGCTGTGCCTGGTTTGGGTTTTGGTTTGTTTGTCTTACTTACTTTATTTATTTATTCATTTATTTTTATGTTTACTTAATTTATCACTGTTATTGAGGATCTAAACTCAGGTCCTCATACTTAGATAGGTTTACCTACCCAGTCACATTCCCAGCCCTGAATATTGATTATTTACCCAAGTCAGCCTCAAATGTGCTCAACTGTAAAATGTGGCTAGTACCTGAATGGCAGAATTATTAAAAATGCTACAGTTCAAATACATGAACATACGATATGATACTTAACGGCCTGAGGGCTAGCTTATTTTGCTCTCTCTGAGATGATCCAGCCTTTCTCCTAATTTCCTCCAAACAAAGACCACAGGAAAAGTTCTAGGTACTCCTACTGCAAGGAAGTACATCCACATATCCTTTATACATGAAGGCGAAACAAGGGGTAGCAAAGTCTCAGTCCAACCGGAAGCTCGGGAGCAGACAGGTTTTAAGGACTGTGCAGCTCTGCTCATCCTGTGTTCACATCCACAGCCCACGGTCTAGGGCCCCATTTACACACAAAAGCATGAAAACCCACAAATAACTATCTCCCTGTTCTACACATTTCCCAGTCACTGTCTGTTCCCCGGGAGAGAAGGATGAGCTTAGAAATGCCTTAACTAGTGACTCATTTTGAAGAAACTTAGGCACCAAGCCATGATGGCAGGAGACTTAGGCAAGGTGCAGTGTGGAAAGGGTTTTGTTGGAGGTGGGTGGCTCGAGGAAACCAGTGTTGCTGATCTTTTGACAAGTTCAGTGCTAATTCATCTTCATATAGTCTCCTCATTAATATCTCACAGATGCCTCGTAGTATATGCTCTCAAGTTTAGCAGAATGTTATCTTCAAGTTATATCTATTAGAGATACACACACACACACACATACACACACACACAAATACACACACAGAGATTTGTGTGCATACTGTGTTTGAAAGAACCTTTTTAAATTTATCTAATTTTATAGCTATACCAGAAATACACGTGACATGATGACTGGGTGGCAGGTTTCGGCCTCGGATAAACTGACACGAACATGGTTTCTCCACAGCATGTTTAACTGGACGGTGCCCTTCCTTTCCCTGCTGGCCTGTTTGATTCTGGCCATAGCCACGGTGGCTTTGTATTTCATTCCTCTGCGGTATATCGTTCTGCTCTGGGGTAAGTCTGACATGATCCTTTTGCTAGCAGGCAGTTCCAGGTAAGGACAAATTATTCATTTTTAAAGTACGACCATAAATGTTAATCGTGCTCTTGTTACCAATTAAACATGAGATTAAGGAAAACATTTGGGGAATGAAAACTTCCAGGACCTTTCCGCAAAGGCCAGTTGCGTAAGGGCTCAACCTGGATATTTATAAGCCCTGTGCAGAATCACAATCAAATGAAACTGTGATCAGGCTTCCTATTTCCCTTTAGGCTTCCCTGTTGTAAATCCCCTCAACTAATATATGGCAGTGCCCTAGTAACTTTCCAGAAGCACGGTGGTTCAAACGGTAGGCAAATACCTGCATCTTGCCCTTTATAGACAGTAAAAATGGGTCTGGCCACCGCCTCGCTGCTTCTGACACATTTCATTTCCACTGCAGGGAAGAAATAAACTAACCTCATAGTTAAATTCAGAAGCAGTGGGGTGAGGGATGGACATCTGTGACTACCTACGCCGTGGGTGAAAGAGGAGGCGGGTATGGTTTGCAGAGGACCTGGCTTGCCTGCATTAACTTTAGCCACGTGGAGAAAGCAACAAGAAAAATGGTCAGGTTAGCACCCATTTCATGACTAGATTTCACAGTCAAGCAAGCAGCTGGACCAAATGGAAGCCTCTTTGTGAACTCCTACATCTTTGCTGGGATGATGCATACCTACGTCATTGATGGAGAAGCCAGGGGCCTTTGTCTTAGGCCTGTTGCTGAATCCATCCCCCATCCTCATCATTTCCTGGGATCCAGCACATCAAGACATTCAAGGAAGTCCTGAAGACAAGAGACCGCTGGGATGCATTTGCTTGTAAGCAACAGCAGAAAGCCGTAAATGGAGATAAAAGCTGCAGCCTTTTCTAGTGCCATCAAGCAATTCTACCAAGGTGGGGGTGGTGGAGGGAACCTGCTGATGAGAAAAGCCAAAGTGGACATTTGGAGATAAGAGGAGTTATTGGAGAAAGGAAATAACTCGTAAGAATACAGAACAGCAAGAAGTGTGTGTACAGAGGGTAACAAGGTCATTCTCTATATTATTTAGGAGATGGAATTTCTCTTTTTTAACATTTTTATTTATTCTTCTCTCATACCATACAACCTGACCACAATTTCCCCTCCCTCCACTTCTCCCAGAATCATTCCCAGTCCCAATATCCCACCAGAAAAGAACAGGCCTCCCAGTCATATAAACTGAACATGGTATAACAAGATACAATAAGACCAGGCATAAGCTCTCACGTCAAGGCTGGGTGAGGCAGCCCAGTAGGAGGAAAAGGGTCCCCCAAACAGGCAAAAAATCAGAGAACTTCCCACTTTCACTGTCAGGAGTCCCCCCAAAACATCAAGCCAACAATCATAATGTATATTCAGAGGACCTAGTGCAGATGCATGCAGGCTGTGTGATCGCTGCTTCCGTCTCTGTGAGCCCCCATGAGCCCTGCTTAGTTGACTCTGGAGGACGTGTTCTCCTCGTGTCCTAGGAGATGAAATCTAGTAGACGGCTCTCTCCATTGTAGCCAGTCAGAGTAAGAACATATTCTAATTCCCTTTAGTTCAGGCCGTTTTGACTTAAAAATATTAGGCATGAATGAGGACCAAGTGTGAAGTTTGAAACACAGCTGCATTGTATAGCAAGCATAATTTTTTTTTCTTTCTTCATTGTTCATTTTCAAATTCAATTTTCATTTACTGTTTGCACTTAGATGTTATCTTCTAACCAGAAGAGACTGGTAATGATAAGCCTTTGGCTACTGTCTTGTTCACATTGAGTTGAATGCCATGGTCAGCTGTTAAACGTTATACATAGTTGATTATTCTTCTGTGTACCTTTTGTTCGACAACTAAGGCTGAAACAGCCTTTCCTGTATTTCCTCAAGACATGGCTTGCCTGAATCCTATGAATACCCTCATTTCTAGATGTGTAAGTTCCATGTATACTGACACAGTATTTGCCTCTAACCTATACTTGTTCGCCCTTGTCTTTTAAAACTTTAGTAATCACCTGGATTACTAATATATAATACTATATAAAATATGATAAATAATTGTCACACTCCATTTTTAGGGACCGGCAAAGGAAAAGCCAGCCTTGGTCCAGGACAGACATTTCTTTTGCTAATATTTTTGATTCCTGGCTCTCTAATTCAGGGCTGCGGAGGGAGTTCAGATATGAAAGACTACATGGTTCTGTTTTGTCTTCTGAGTGTCGATTTTGGCAATCGGTGCCTCTATTTTCCCAAATCACTTTGACTTCTGATTTTATCTTCTTGTAGCTTAGCAGCTTTCTAACATCTCTTTGCATAAACTTAATAAAAGATTTCTCTACCTGGCTTTCAGTTTGTGGCTGATATTGTTAAACAGCGTGGAATTCTTTCTGCTCTTATTGCCCCAAACAAACCTTTCTAGTCTTTTATTTTGGTTGCTTAGTTCTACATGATAGACAATAGTTGATAATTTATTGACGAATTTACTAATTGGTAATGGAGTCCAAGGCTTAAAACATCAATACATAGTTGCTTGCCTCCTCTCCTTATGCAAAATACACATTGCATTTTGAAATATATTCTGCAGTTCTATTATAATCTCTCCTTCCTCAAGTTAGTTATTAGTTACGAGTTAGGTATTAGTTAGCATAAGCTCAGAGAATACTCCTCTCTTACATGTTCTTTAAAGGACTAAATCCTCTAATGGACTCACACCCTGTCACTTAGAAAAAATTACACATGCACACGCACACACACACACAGATAAACACACGCGCGCATGCGCACCAAAAACGTTCATTGCTCCTTCTAACTTTGTTAAGTTTTCAATGTCTTGTTCTTAAGATTACCCGTTAATTTTTGTTGATTGCCAAGCCAGATGAATTAGTATCAAACACGAATTGATGACTTCATCCCTTTGGAAAAATTAACCAAATTTTATGCCACTAGATTTCATATTTCATACAGTAAAAACTTTTGTAAATGCATTTCAAGCACAGACATGATTTGACATAAACCTATGAAAACAGCTTAACTTCAGAACTCTCAAATTCACCTTGAGGTTTTGACAGGTGAAGCACTGCTCTTGTTCTTTGGCTCTGTAGTGTGTAGTGTAGACATCTGGGTGTAAACACTATGTAAGAAACAGTTGGAAATAGGAACAATTGACTCTGAATGTTCATAGTTGTGTTCTCTAAAAGTGACCTGCTGTGGCACCCACCACTTCTTTATTTTGGAAGCAGGACTTCGGGAATTCTCACCAAGGGTCAGTTATAAAGAAATTCTGAAAGTGTCCTTAGGAAGCTTTTCTACCAGTCTTTGCTAACTTGTAAGATACACACATTTCTGGAAGTCTCTGTGGGACTTTGCTAACCTGTGTGATATATACAGTTCCAGAGGGTCACACAATCTCCACTCTTCAATCTAAGGCCTGCTTTTTGTTCCCTATGAGATGTTTCCCCTAATTACTTTGATTCTTTTCTTTATCATGGTTGTGCCATGATTATCCATTAGTTCTGGTCTCAGACACTTCCGTTGTTGCAAGGTTGATAGAAACTCTTCATGCTACATTTCGAGTCTCTTGTAAGAAGAGATGATGACCTACCCATCTTGTATTTCCATTCAAGAGCATGGTTTCATCACAAGAAAGGAACTCAGGATTTGAGAGGATAAGCGTGGCTTCTCTGATGTAAACTCAACCAAAGTGCTATAGTTGGGACTGTGCACAATGTTCTCAGGTATACTTGATAGGCAGTGACATTTTTTGCCATGTGGTTGTAATTGTGTCACGAAAATACAGAGCAGACACATAATTTCTCCAAGTGATTTCTTTTTCCCTATTGGAGGCCTCAGCGCCATTTACTGATCTGTATGTTGTATGGTCTGGGGCCACTCACCAATAATTTTATTACCAAATGTTATACCCCCAAATTTGACTCTTTTCCCCATCCTTGACTAACAATATTAAGAACAGAGAACTATCTGTATCATTTCAGTTGGAAAAAGAAGAGGTTGTGGTAGCCCATGCTTTTAATCCCATACTTGGGAGGCAGGGGTAGGCAGATTTCTGTAAATCTGAGGCTAACCTGATCTACATGAGCTAGTTCCAGGACATCCAGGGCTACACTGAGAAACCCTGTCTTGAAAAACAAACAAAAACATATCTAGCATTATGAGTAGTATTCACTGGATGAAGATACAAATTCCATGTTTGGATATGTGCTCCCGAAATAGTGCCTATGATTCATAGTGGCACAAAGACCTTTTTTGTCACTGTCTCCCTGGGGTATTACCTAAGTGGCATCTACAGTCCCAATTCCAGTTCTGCCCTATTGTTGGTTGATTGCAGATTAGAACGTCCTTGCCTCTATTACTCAACATGGTTTCTGTCATCAACCCTGGAAACTAGAGGGAAAAATTTTGTTACAAAGATTGCGTTGTTAAAAATCTTGGACCCGGGAGAACTAAGTGATATACCTACAATCGCAGTTAACATGTTAGGAAGCTAGAGCGGGAGGCCAGGTATGCCTGTCCCTTTGCTATTGCCCTGTTGCCCCGTAAAGTTGGCCAAGAGGTCTGTGATGTCCTCTTCATACTTGATCTCACATAATAGACAATTCAGCAGAATACCTGAAATTGTCAAACCTAAGATACCTTAAAAATGAGCTATGCCTCTGAAGCCTGCAAGCTGAATACCTTGTGATTTTTATTCCAAGTGTTTCAAACGTAGTCAGTCTCACTGCATTGTGGACTCCTTCTGCCTTTCTGGGTGCGTCTGAGCCGCTGTGCAGGTTTGTAATCTTCCCAGTGACTAAGAACGCAGTGTTTTGATCGGCTGTGATATTATCCCTGCCTTGCTGTTCGTCGCAAAGGCTCCAGATGCGCACACTATATATAATTAACAATAGAAGATACATCTTTTCTCAATACGTCTTTGTCTCCCTTCATCACTTTGCCTTGTCTGTTTTTCTTTTGCCAAAGAGCCCATGCTACAATTAAATGTCTTTAGAATAACACAGTGAGTGTATTTTAGTTTAAAGGAACGCTGGGGGGGAATTTTAGTTCCAAACACGAAGCTTGCTGTGGGGGTGCAGGGAAGAAAGGCAGAGTGCAGCTTTGACTTGAAGGAAAGGGGGAACATTACTGAGATCCTACCCTCGCCCAACCACCAAGCCACCATTTACTCATGAACAATGGCCTGCTCCCATTTGCAAAGCAGATGTAAATCTGACCCCCCAAAGAAAGGACTGGAGGTTGTCATTGTGTCAGGTACAATGCCATGCAGGAAGTCTAGTCCTTAGATGAAGGCAAAGTCATATTTAATGAACAAAGGGAAACATCAAACCTTTTATGTGATGGGGACTGTTGAACTTGGCTTCTGAGTAGGAGCCATTCAGAGCACAACTAAGCTGAGCTTTCATTCAGCATCATTGGGACAGGCGGGCCTTCAGATACGATCCTTGTTAAACAAGCACCCTGTGGCAAAACTTCAGAAAGCCACCTAGTCTTTCTGCTTCTAAAACTCAACATGAAAAAAAAGGGGGTTGACATTTGGTGAAAAGACTATAGCTTATGAGATCTGGAGAAGGCAGAGGCACCCCAAGGAGCAGAGTAGAAGACAAAAGAAGGATGGGAGGAATCTCTGTCTGCAGAGGAATCCATGTTCTGGGCATGCCCAGAAACTCCATATGCACGGCCAAAGATTGACAAGAGGCTGCATGGTCACTTGGCATCTTGAACATTGAAGCTCATTCTAATGGCTACTGTCCCCATGCGAAGTTGCTTGGACAAACACGTATGGCAGCGTTGCTGTCCGTAAATGAAGTTAGAGACCACAGCACGATAATTTTCCAATAATAACTTTTCACAGTTTCTGCCAGCAACGTGCAATCAACGTGTCAAGCTGTGTTCTGCGAGAAAAGAGGATCCCGGGAAAAGGAGTAGAGGGAGAGCGGTTGCTGGAGTTTCTTTCTATCCACGGAAGCTCCCACCCTCCTCTCTCTGCAGCTGTTTTGTCTGGAGCGTCCGAGCAGGGACTTGTGTTGACTAGTAAAGGGCTTTTCCCATCTGGGACATCTGTCTCCATAGCAGAGGAGGCTCTTAGTCAGTGCTTACCCAAAGAGCCAATTGGTTCCCCCATTTCGGTGCATGTTTCTGCAGTCCTGCTGCTGGGATTGTAATGGGATTTTCACAGCGGAAGAAGGCAGAGTCCCCTTTTCACAGCATGGCCCTCCGTCAGTTCAGGAAAAAGGTTTTGTGAATGATGTCCTGGGACAGCTAGAAGTACAGTGACTGTGTTCACACTAATGTTTAGTTGTGAATGTCTCTCCTTCTCCCACTCAGGCATGTTTTCAAAGATAGATGATAGATAGGTAGGTAGATAGAGATAGAGAATAAATGGATGATAGATAGATAGGTAGATATAGAGAATAAATGGATGATAGATAGATAGGTAGATAGAGATAGAGAATAAATAGATGATAGGTAGATAGAGATGGAGAATAAATAGATGATAGATAGATAGGTAGATAGAGATAGAGAATAAATAGATGATAGATAGGTAGATAGAGATAGAGAATAAATGGATGATAGATAGATAGATAGATAGATAGATAGATAGATAGATAGATAGATAGGTGGGTGGTGAGTGGATGGATGGATGATAGACAGACAGACAGATAATGGATGGACGGATGGATGAATGGACAGATGGACGGATGGACAGACAGACAGACGGATAGATAGATAGATAGATAGATAGATAGATAGATAGATAGATAGATAGATGGATGAACAGATGGACAGACAGACAGAAAGACAGAAAGACAGATAGACAGATAGACAGATAGACAGACAGACAGACAGACAGACAGACAGATAGACAGATAGACAGATAGACAGATAGACAGACAGACAGACAGACAGACAGACAGATAGATAGATGGAGGATGGACATATGGATGGGGAGACAGATAACCGGATAGATGGATAGATATGAACAATAAACACATCATATTTTTGTTTTGTAGGCATAAATAAATTTACTAAGAAGCTTCGAAATCCTTATTCCATCGACAATAATGAGCTGCTGGACTTTCTCTCCAGGGTGCCCTCAGACGTTCAAAAGGTAGGTGATGATTGGTCACCACCCCCAGGGACAGCAGATTGAGTTCTTGCCAGTCCTAGAGATTTGAACGGGCGCATGGCGGTGCTTGTGTGAGTAACTGAAACGAGGACTCAGAAAATCCCTAAAGCATTCTTCCTGGGAGGTGGTGGGGGAGAAGAGCCAGCCCTTCGTCCAAAGGATATGACGACTGGGAAAATTATCCTGCAAAAGAGCTACTTAGGAACGAATCCGGAACTCATACTGAGTAGCTATGGGCTGCAGCATCGGTCCCCTTTTGATGGCTCGCCTCCCTGAAGAGACTGAGATGAGCTCAGAGGAGGCGCCGGAGATCCAGTGCTGAGAGACACTGCTTATTTTCTTAGTTCTCCAGATGGCGGGCATTTTCAGGGAAAGAGGAGACAAGAGGATTATTCTCTTTATTCCTTTCTTGCCCCAATTATCTCTTCAGCCTGCCCTCTATCCTCTTTCCTCTAAAGACTGAGGAATGCTGAGGGCAAAGGCCCTCCGTACGCTGATCCACACAGAAGTGGTGGTGGTGGGAAATCAAATTGGAGATCAATCGCAAGTATTATTCACAGGTAATGCTCACTTAGTCCAGCAGCGTCCCAATTTTGTGGATGCACAGAGATTAACAAAGGCAACGGTGAAAGGAAGTCCCGAAGAATGGCGGCCCCATCCAGGGCCCTGCGAACTTGCCTGCACCAAAGCCAGAGGAAGGCAGGCAGGCTGTCATTTCCACTAATGGAGAAGAGTGACCACTGAATACGTAAAGGGGGATAGCGTGGCATGAAGCATCATCAAGATGATCAAAGGCACAGCCTTTTCTTTTCGGGGAGAACCCCAATTCGAGTATCGATTTTCCTCATGGAGCCAATGTAGCGTAATTGCTTTCCCAGTGTCTTCAGGTGGATTAGAGACACATGGGGCTGGAGGGCTCAAGGGCCCCTCCCCCCTTCATCCACATTTTACAGATGAAAATGGACTCTGTGGTGCTTTAAAAAACCAAAGATAACGAACAAAACAACAACAACAGAAAAAACTTTACGTCATGACATAAACCTGTTCAAATCAGCGAGCATCAAATCTGTTCTGCAGATATATTTATTCTCTAGCTTTACATGGCATAACTGAGAAATAATAGCCTGGCCTTTGTGTGTTCTGCATTTAAGATCGACAGTTATAGTATCTTGTATTATCCTGGGGGACTTTGACGAAACGCAAGATGGGAAGGATATATTTGTCTTTTTGTTTATCTGGTTTTGGCAAAGCATAGGCGAATGTAAGTATAGGTATAACAACCTTGGGGAATTTGGCAGAAATGCTAAGAGTAGGTAGCACATGTGTCCGGTAACATAAATGCATTCTACCCTCAGCCTACCAGAGCTACACATGAAAACACTATGCTTGCAATGTCCCGTCACTTGGGTTACAGTGTGTGAGTTCATACAGCATCTGTGAATAGACATCCCCCATCAATTCCGTCTCCCCGTGGTCCTGGCAACAGCCCTTGGAGTGTTCACCCAGGTATACTTGGTGTATTTACAGAGAGATACATATGATAACAATTTGAAAGAGAGTCCTCCATGCATTAGCATGAGTGCCCCTGTCCCCACCCTTGGTGCCTTTTAACGGCAATGACGGTGTGCCTCTGGGGACTCCCCAAGCGCTCATCTTTATCACAGATGTTCCAGTCATTACATTATAGTCAAGTTAATTTTAAGACATCTACAGAAGTTTGGGGCCTACCACCCATTTCAATATTTTGCCCCCTCTTGGGTAAAATTAATGACAGTAAGAGCCTGAATATTCCCCCATCGTTGTAGTACTTTGAAAGGACTAATACTCAGTAAGCTGTCGTATCATAACATATTATCAACAATCCCAAGAAGTAGTTATTAGGTTATTTACGGTTAAAAGGTGGTATGAGCAAGACCAAGATCAGGGGCAGCAGTTCTGAAGCCCATAGAAGCCCATGCATCCCATTAGAGAAATCTGCTTTTAATACTTTGGTTTCAAGGAATGATGCATGACTTCTGAAAGCCTTCCTGCAATTAATCCCCTCCATGGTCCTGTGTTTAAATAATGATTCATTGCCTTTGAACCTTCCTTCCTTCCTTTGCCTTGCCGTGTCCTCGGGGAGCCATTAACACGCTCTGTGGCGAGCTAGGGTTACCTAACTGCCAGCATCATGTCTATTTGTTTTCACAGGTGCAGTATGCAGAGCTGAAGCTCAGTGGCAGCCACAGCCCACTTCGGAAGAAGCGGAGTACCGTCTAGGGCTCACGCTGACTGAGGATCCCAGGCTCCCGCGTGTAGCTGATCAGACCTCCGTACGGGTTGCTCCAGTGATATGGAGGTGCCCGGAAATGGGTGCTCTGTGCAGCTCTCTCATCATTCTCTACTCTCTTCACATCTACGGATGCACACACACCTGCACATATGTCCCCATGCATGGGTATCCTGATGCCTACACAGTCAGCTCAACAAAAGTCACTAAGTCTAAGACTGTGAGAGTCTCTCATCCATTTGTAGGAAGGACATAAAACAAGGTGTCCACAGAGCTGAACTCTGTCCGTGAGAGCAAACCGGAGACTCGCCTGATTCTAGGATGATGCTGAACTTATTTCAATACCGTCAGCAGATTTTCACTAAGATACAGTAATTTCCGTCTGGAGCTGGTGTGGCTCACAATCACAACAATGAAGAGGCCAAGGCAGGACAGTCGCAAGCTCTGTGCCAGCCCAAGAGTTGTAACATTCCAATCTCTGCTCTGTTACAAAGCTCTGTCATAAAATGCGGCAATCCACAGAGGGGCGGTTCTTTCTGGTCTCACTACCACCCCACCCCCCCGCACTTGTTTCAGATTATTCTGCCACTGTTTATCTATCCAGATGATGTGCATTATAACATGAACATTTAGTGATGTCTAGAACTAACCCAAATATATTGGATTCAGCTGTGATTCCTCAAGTCATGGTCATGATTTTGATGACCCTTCAGTAATGGATGCCAGCCTGGATGGCATTTCAGCTGTTGTTGCCAAGGGGTGTCACCGAAGATCCCAATGAAGAATAAGGATTTAATGATAGTATTTTGTTGCTGTGAAAATGCCATTTCCTCCAATTTCACTTTTTGCTTATTACCAAAACCAGATGTCAATATGCATCCTTGCAGAGATGATGCGGGTTGGGGGAGACTAATTAGTAAATTCAGGAAGTACTTAGGAATAGGAACGTAGGAAGGGACTTACTTAGAGACTTGGTGAAATACAGTCATTTCAGTTACCCGATGTTTTAAACAGACAGTTAACATGCTTTTGGCTGTCTGAATTTGTCTTTTGTTTTTCTGAGGATCAAAATAGGATAAAGACAATACAGTTTCGTCTCAAAGCCCCGTTCATACAAAACAACCACCAAAAAGTCCTCTGTAAATAGCGTGCGTATGAGTCCCGAGCTCCTAACAACTCCATAGCACACCCTGCTAATTTGAAAACAATTAATTTTGTGCATGTTGAAAATGTATACAGATATTATTGTGTTAAAATTATATATAAGCTTTAAAATCTGTATTTCCTTAACGTATACTTACTATGTGTAGGTTTGTATATATATACAGTTATATATTATAAAGAGAAGTTGAAGCGAAAAGATGGAATTTACTTATGTTTACTTCTTTCTTTGTTTCTGCATTGTAACTTAATAACCTTCTAACAAAATGTTTTATGAAAAATGCCAAAGATTCTAAACTTTATCATGTCACGTCTGTTTTTCTTCATATTCTTCTTCCTGGTTTCTTTGTGGCAGAGCCCGATTCCTGCATGATTTGATTTACTTCAAGTTAATGAAGCTGGCTGGAAAAAAGCCTTGAAGAGATTCTAAAAGCCCCAGTAAATCTGTTAGTTGTACATACAATAGCTACTTGAGAACATCTTTGTCTAACCAGTTACTCAATCTTCTGTGTAAACAATACCGCATTGTCTTGTTCCTGTCATCCAGTTTATCATAGTCTGTCATTTAGTAATGACCCAAGGCAGACATCTTTAAGCCGACGTGTGCGATCTGATCAGTCATTGGAATGAAAACTTTTGGGAGCAAAATAACCCCTTATTTATTTAAATGTAGATCCCATCCTTCATGACTGTTCTTTCGCTTTAGAATTTCTAAATGAAATAATTTACCAGACAAGAAGGTATCATTAGTGAGGATTCTTTTCTCTCTAGCCCAAATAGAACTCACAGCATTAAATTTAGGACACAAATGCCAGCTGGTATTTGGGAGCAAGACAGGGCCAACTTCTCCTAAACTTTCTACTGAAGACAATCACTAGTTGATTAAATTGACATTGTGTGTGAGAAAATGAGTGTCTTTTGGAAGATTTATATAATTGTTATAGTTGTACAGGTCTAATCCTTGCAGACTCTGTCTTAGGCCAGGATCTCAGAAAATGATAAATACTATAATTTAATACTTTATTCCATCTTGAGGAAGCACCTGTCACAAACTGTGGGCAGAACTATTGTCCTTGTATGCATGACACCAAAACTATTATGAGTTTCCTTTTTCTTCAACCACTATTTGATACACAAAAGGAAGATTTATTTTAACCCAAGATCTTACCAACTTCTTCAAGATCTTTCTTCTTCTTCCTAAGAATTTTGACAATTTGCACTTCTGGAAAGCAGTCCTATGGCATGTCCAGATTTGTCAGCATGACAGTTTGTATGCTTTGGGACCAGTATTGAATAACACGCATGCTACTAGAATAGAATCACTGCAGTACCACAGCAGTGAATTTGATAGCTGATCACCACTCTAAAAACAGAAGAGACAAATGAAACTAAATTCCCCACACTTCAAGAGTCCAGACATGAGTATTTGGAGCCTCATTCCCTAGTGTCCCCAAATGCCTTACATTGACATCTGGAGCCTAACCCTTAAACACTCACAGCACTTCACACAAAAGACCAGTGTTGTGGGATATTTGTAATCTGTGTGAAAATGTTTTGCTAGGATTGATGTAATAAAAAGCTGAATGGCCAATAGCTGTGGAGGCGGTATAGGTGGGACCTCCTGGGACAAAGAGGACTCCGGGAAGGAAAAGGCAGAGTTGCCAGTCAGCTATGGAGAGAAAATGGGAGGTACAAGATGGAAAAAAGGTAATGCCATGGGACAGAAGAGAGATTTAAAAATATGAGTTAATTTAAGTTATAAGAGCTAGTTAGGAACAAGCCAAAAATATTGGCTGAGCTTTCATAGTTAATAAGAAACCTCCAGGTCATTATTTGGGAGCTGGCTGGTGGGATAGAGAAAGACTCAACTCCTTACTGGCAAGTCTTTAGAACATGAATCTTATTTTAAAACTTACTTAGAAGCAGTACCAAGAGCTCCATTTGACCCCTCAGATTTGATTGAGCCAATACGTGAATTCCATGATAAAAAGACTAAGTAATTTCTCTTTTACTTGCAATAATGTAACTACCATCTGCTTCTCTGAGTGGCATGATTTTTTTCTCTCTCTAGAAGCTTACTCACTGTTTTATCAGAGTGTATTTCAATAAATTATGTATTTGTGTCTTGGTAAATTATTTTGTTAGTGCATCACTGTCTTTCCTATGTTGTTTTGCATGGCATCTGCTTTGTGACTAGCAGGCAGGTAGCATACGTAGTGTGGATACTCAGAATGGAGGTCCAATCACGTCTAGGAAAAGATGGATGATAAGGTGCAAGATATAGCCACATTAGACAGAGTGTGTGAAACCCACTTAATGATCTTGGAGAAATTTGAAAATTGCATATTCATACTATTTGACTTAAAGATAATTAAGTGGAAATACTAAAGTTGTGTGAAGTGTTCACAGTTCTCTTTTTAACCCCTTACTCCCATTTATAGCTCTACCAAAATATCTTAAAGACTTGTCTCCTGGACTTGGGGGCAAGGGTCTTCTTGGATATACTTGATTTAATGTTTGTACTTTTCTCTCATCTCCAAACCCCCAAAATGTAGTCACTCAAGGGTCAATGTGGTCATGTTTCTATCTGGATGGCCATGACCACCTTGCATGCCAACTGTCCGCCATATCCCACATATCATGCCAATGGTGTCAGTGCTGGCAGTCCCAAATGGGCTGGGCTAGTCTTCTTACATATATCCCTTTCACTTGTGATCTCTCCCCCTAGTATTTCTGACTAAGTAAATTCAGTTCTTCAAATCGTTCAAAGTTCTGCTCTGGTGATGTTGCTTTTGTCTTTATGCTATATGAGTTTCTACTTCCTACTGCAGTGTTATGGTGAGAGCATCAGCTGGTGAGTTTGGCCGTGTTAACAGTCCACATCACTTATGAAAACAATCTTGCCATCCTGAAGGCCCTTCATCCAAATTACCTTCCAAATGCCCTGTCTTCAAGCACAAATATCCAATAATTTGAAGATCACGGTTTGAGGGAATGAATTTTAGAGGATTCAACCGAAACATCAAAAAATCTTTACGTCTATTGTAGTTCAAAGCTCCCACAGGCCTTGACCCTGGTATTCTCTCCAGAATACGCCAACATGTAAGTCACTCAGAAACATGGATCTAACAGCACAATCACAGACCATTTGTGTTCGTGTCTTTTCATATGTTGCTATTAGAAAAAAGTAATAATAAGGATAGATTATTATTCATATCCTGGATAATAATTATTACATGAAGTAGAGAGCTTATTTTGTATGATATATATGATTTCTGGCTATGTTAATGTCAAACCATTCAATTATACAATATCTTATATTTGAAGACATTCTTATAAGGCAATAGAAAAAAATGTAATATTTGTGAACTATAAAATGACCTTTTGATTCTTCTCTTATTTTCTTGTAACTTAGCAGTTAACATACTAAGCACAGATTGATATACA
Source organism: Microtus ochrogaster (assembly GCF_000317375.1). Taxonomy (NCBI): domain Eukaryota; kingdom Metazoa; phylum Chordata; class Mammalia; order Rodentia; family Cricetidae; genus Microtus; species Microtus ochrogaster. The sequence continues at coordinate 21,358,725 of NC_022023.1, forward strand.
TGAGCAGAACAGGCAACATTCCCCTAGTGGAGTCAGATAGTAAATAGCTACTTTCAAGCAACTGACTGAAGTTTTATAAAACTTGTGTTCTAGTTGCAGTGGGTGGCTTAGCAATTAGGAAAGTATAGAGAATAGTTGTAAGTCATTTGTAGCGTTCCTAAAATAGACTAATGGTGCCCCAGGCTTTTGTAGCATTGTACAGTGAGAACAAATAGCAAAGTGTAATTGGAAAATTATAAGAGAAAATGAGGAGGAATTGGCATCACTGGGGAGAGAGAGCAGAGTCAAAGATGGCTGTTTGATTCAGGGAAATAAAATGTACGTAATTTATAGTCTTTCTCCAAGTCTAGGGAAGTAGTGTTGATCTTTTGCTATGGAAATTAGTAGAGTGGAAACCATGGGTGGACTATGGGAGTCAGTATTGAGGTTGAGGAGCCTAAAGAGCTTCCAGTGGCAATAATAAGAAGGTAATAATGATAGTCATAGTGATAATAATAATAAATAATGAGAAGGTAACACTGTGTGTAGAAAGTGCTCAAAGAAGAAGCATTCCATACCTAGAAAAAGTACATTTCAGGACTATCATTCAAACTGAGGAAAGCCTTGCTGTCTCAGAAAATGGGTCTTGAAGACAGCATTCAGACATTTAATCATGAGGTGGTTAAGTGTGTGGATAGCCGAGCTGGCTTATTTGGTAAAGCCCCAGCTGTACCACCGTGAGGACCAGAGTTCAGAGTCCCACCTCCCCACATAAGAGTAGGATATGGTGACGCATGTCTATAAGGCAGGTGCAGGGAGATAGAGACAGGGTGGATCCTTGGAGTTCACAGGGAAGCCAGTTCCTGAAAACACCAGATTCATTGAGAGACCTTGTTTCCAAAAGTAAGGGTGGGTGGCACTAATGAGATAGCTCAACAAATTAAGGTGTGCGTGGCCAAGCCTAGCAGCCTGAATCAATCCTAGGGCACACTTTGTAGAAGGAGAAAAAAACAACTTCTATAAGCTGTTCTCAAGCCTCCACGTTTGTAGTATTTCACTCCTGGGTCTACCAGCTCACACAGTAAGTAGATGAAATGTAGGCAAACTGTAGGAGGGGTCAACAGTAGAAGAAATAACCCAATGTTGACTCGTGGCTTCCAAAGACAAACATACATAAGCATGCATGTGTACAGAGAGAGAGAGAGAGAGAGAAGAGGAGGAAGAGGAGGCAGTAATTAGAATTAAGGATGATTCTTGTGAGGAAAATAACTAGCTGCATCATGAACTCTACAACAACAAAAATATCCATAGGCATGTGGCAATGTCAATATGCGAATGTATCTAAAAGTATCTCTGTTACGGTTTGCCCATCCTGACCATATCCACACACTTATGGAAACAGTGGCTGAAAAGAACAACTCCTGAAAGTATGGTGAACAGCTCATTGATGATTCAACAGAAGCTGAAATTCCAGAGCAGTGCTGTTAAAACAGGCTCTTCTTTGCATGAAGCTGACTGAACTTTCTTTACATGGAAATGATGGGTGTTCCGGGACATAGAATGTTAATATTTTGGGGAACATATCAAATGTCAGTGAGGTGCTTTAATAGAAATAGATACAAAAATTGTCAGAATTCTTTCTAAAAATGAATATAAAAAAACACCAATCTTGTACAAGGTTTCCTAGATTATATGCAAATAAAAGTATAACATTCACCCACACATGTTATAAAGAGAGTATAATCCTCATTTCCAACACTTCAGGATATGTGTGTGTGTGTGTGTGTGTGTGTGTGTGTGTGTGTGTGTGTGTGAATATAATAGTATTCAATAATCCCCTTGATGAGCATAGATATGGGATGGAAGGTATAGAAGCCACTACACAAAAAAGATGAGGAAAGATAGATGATGGATTTATTTGTTAGAAAACCAAGTATATGTAAGTGCAAAAGATTGAATGCACTTCTCATTAAAATAAGTGCAGAAACTTATTAACTGATTCTAAGACTATATGGGAATGCAGGATTTCAACAACAGATAAGTCAGTATTGTAAAAGTGAATGCTAACCCATAAGCCCACTGTAACTAAGATAACGTGTCATGGTCACAAGAAGTGAAAAATAAAGAAGTCAAAACCTGGATGCTGCTGATACCCACATACGTGGTAAACACTTTGTCTTAGGCTGTATCTTTTCAGTGCAGAGAAAAAAATCTTTGTAAAATGTTGTTGGGTTATCTTTGTATTAATATGAGTAAAATATTAACCCCTTTCCTTACCCCATAGACAAATATCAATTTATCATATATAAAAGTGGAAGGCAAAATAAAAAAACATAAGAAAATATCTTTATACCATATAATAAAAGCAAAAATGTCTTAAGCTATAAACAAAATGTCAATTCAAAGGGAATACAATAGTGCTTTGGAGAAGAGTAGAATTAACTTTTCTTTAAAAATAATGATTTAAGAGTAAAAAGAGTGGTTATCTTTATGTTCTATTATTTACTTGTTATTATATGCCATATTATATTACTGTTATTATTTTTATATATGGCCTAATAAATGATTTGTATACAGGATATCATGAAAAGTCAAATATTTCAGAATAAAGATGTAAATAGGTATTTCCTAAAGTGCCTACCCAAATGGCTAACAAGCATAAAAGTTGGCCAACACTTTTAGTTATCACACAAATAAAATTTAAAATATCAAATACAACTATGTAAAAACAGTTACCTGGGAATTTAATTCATGCTACTTCTTTGGTAAATTTGCTGTTCAGAAATTTCCATTAAAGTTGATCACACATGTCCTGTGCCCATTCCCACAAGATCACCGTTTGGCACATAACCACATAGACATGCATCTGTCCAGCCATTCACAGTGCCGCTACTTGCCTCTTTCACAAATGAGAAAGCCCATTTCCTTCATTATCTGTGCTGAGGCTGTTGTAACTGTTAAGTGGAATAGGCAGAAATTAACTCTACTGTGGTTACATGGAGCACTATGAATCTGCTTCTCAACTACCAGCCCAGGTGACTCAAAGATAGGGAGCTAGAAAGTATGATTTCAGTATGAAGCCAAGTTAAGATACAGGTAAAACACACCCCAGAGCATGGAAGTTGGAAAGCAGTGTAGGTAAGCTAGGACCGTCATGACTGACTGAGCCTGCTCTCCGACTCCTGGCTATTCATTGTTCTAATATTTTGGTTCCCATTCTAGTTACATAAGCTTATTTACTTTATAAAATGTGTTGATCTGCACACTTAGGACATAATATCTGCACTTCTAGTTTTATTTCAAGAAAAGTTATAGAACAGTGTTGTTTGATTTTACGGATAAACTAAGGCCAGTCATCAGTATTCAGAATATGAAAAGAGCCAGTTGTAGCTCTTATATTTGGAATGTATATCAAGTGGCCAAGGCAAATGCACATGTAAAGACACTTTAATTTTCTGAGTGAGTAATGGAAGTCATTTTAACGAACCAGAATGTTCTCACACAGTCTTATCCTGTGTTTGAACATTTAGTTCAACTACAAACAGAAATGACTTTTCATTCTAAGATATTTACTGTTGTGATCATAAAAGTGACTTCCCCTAACTGGGCACCCAGTATACCATGTAAAATTTCTTGGCAGGGGTGGGTGGGGTGGGCTGGGGAGGGATTCTGATGTAGCTCAGTGACACAGCACCCACCTAGCAGGCCCAAGGCCCTGGGTTGCATGGTCAGGACTGAAATGCGAAAATCCTTTCTTGGTCTGGGGATACAGTTTGCTGTTGATTAGCAGGAGCAAACAGGCAAATAAAACTTCAGGATCTGTTTCAGACGTTTCTGTCCCACCTGGTTCTGCAGCAGTTCGGTCACAAACACACAGAGGCCTACATTAATTATAAACTGGTTAGCCTATTAGCTCAGGCTTCTTATTAACTCTTATTACTTATATTAGCCCATAATACTTGGCTGTGTTAGCCACGTGGATTGGTACCTTTATTCAGAGAGGCATTCTCATCTCTGTGTTTGGATGATGACTGCAGACTGAATCTTTCCTCTTCCCGGAATTCTGTTCTCGTTGCCCTGACTCTACTACCTGCCTGGTCACCTTGCCTATATTTCTTGCCTGGCTCCTGGCCAATCAGCATTTTATTAAAGCAATACAACTGATAAATCTTTACAGGGTACAAGATCATTGTCCCACAGCAAGGATCTAATGTGTTCCAGAAACTTTCTCACAGCTTGGCATCCTTGGGGCTTTATCTCTCGCATGTGTGATTCCTTTTATCCCTTCCCCACCTTTTCACAAACTAAAGTTTGTCTAGTAACAAGGCTTTAAAATCTGTTGAGCTCCTGAGGAAGACTGCGTTTAGGAAGAAATAGGTTACACAGGACAAATAGGTAGACACACACACATATAAACATGCACAAGATGCACCTATATGTTTCTACACATATGATCATCGTTTTGATATTTTGCACATTTCCAAAAAAATTGAATCCAAGACTACAAATAAAAATATCAAGAATCTAAGTTTTTGAGGAAATACGCAGTTTGCCTTTTGTTGCCTTCCAAATCATACCCGCAGTTCAACCTCGCTAGGCACTCAGTGCCAGAAGGCAACGCATCATTATTCCAGCCAGCTTCTCTCTCTTGGGGATGACTTTATTATATGATACTCGTTATGCCCGACAAATTCCGAGATTTCAGCTTTTCTTTCATTTAATTCATTGGGATACAATCTTGTCTCCTTCATATGTTCACATTATTACATCGAAATTATTGGTTCACAAAATAAAAACTACATGATATTAGCTTAAGAGAATAGCAGAAAAAGAATGCAGCCACTCCCTGGTGTCAGCTACGTGATGAACACTGCTAAATATTCAGTTTTAAATGTTCATTTAACTCCTTCCTCTGCAAGCCTGAATTACTGAGAGCCAGTGGAATAGACTTGGCATTGTTGAGTGAACTCATAGGTTGCTGAGCTCCATTCCTTTTATTCACGTTGCTTGTTGGGCCCAGTCGAGGTCTAGATGAAAGGCCTCTGCAAAGGGATTTGGCATAGCAAGCAGAAGATGGTGTCTGTGACTGTTTGACAGAGTAGGGGGTTCTCTGTGCAGGTGTCACACCTCAGTGCCTGTGTTGTCCCAGACTCCACAGTCCTTGGATGTGCATATTGTCACCCCCAGGTGCAGCAAGTATTGTGCTTAGGACTAGACTACTACACAGGCAAAGAGTCTAAGAATCTTTCTCCCATCAATTTCCCATTCTCTATCTCTCTCTGTCTTTCTTTGTCGTGTGTGTGTGTGTGTGTGCGCGCACACACATGTGCATGTGTGCCTGCCTGCCTGTCTATCCGTCTGTCTCTGTCTATCATGTACACCCGACTAATTGGCCTGTAAGCTTCTAAGGATCCTTCTGACTCTCTACCATCTCATCATCGACTGTAACATAGGTGTGTTATGTCTATATATGTATATGCGTGTATCATACAGAAAGCACTTCTGTATCTTCTCCTGTCTTTGCAGTCATTAATCATGATTCTGAATAAGGTTGGTCCATAACCTCAGCAGTCCTCTTGGACTAGATTCACTAGTATTCATCCATAGTACCTTCTTACATATATGAATACCTTTCATACCATCACATTCTCTTTAATTAATGTGACATCACTAAATAATCTTTATTGAAATAACATGGGAGATGTGCTTTGTCTGTCTCTTCACCCAACTTCCCCACTTGGTGTGGGAGAATTGTATTCTGTCAATCAGGTTTTAAATCAATGCTGATTGGCCAGGCAGGAAGGATAGGCGGGTCAACCAGACAGGAAGTAGAGGCACGGGGATGAGAACAGGAAAATTCTGGGAAGGAGGAAGCCCATTCCTCCCCAGTCCTGCCCAGATCACTGAAGAAGCAGGATGTGATCTACCCCGCTGAAAAAGGTACCGAGCCCTGTGGCTAACACATACTAGAATAATGGGCTAATATACGTTATAAGAGCTAATACAAAACCTGAGCTAATGGGCCATTCAGTTTATAACTTATGGAGACCTCTGTGTGATTTTTGGGACTTGCCAGCTATGGGAACTGGGCAGGACAGAAACCCCAACAAGCCTGGCCCTCAGGTTACACCCACTCACTGACTTCAGGCTTCAAAATTTATTTGTGCATGTATATGGTATGTGAGTGCATGTATTTGTGACCATGTGTGTTAGTGTGTGGGGGTACCCAAATGAAAGTGTGGACAGCTTAAGAGTATTGGGAACTCCCAAGGGCTTTCCTGTCTGTCTCCCATCTCACCATATAAATACTGAGGTTTCAAGTTTGTTTTTTTATACTCTGTTGTCTGTGTTATTTATAGATTCAAACCTGGGTTCCTACACCTAAGGAGCATACATATACTCTATCAACTGAGCCATTTTTCCAACTCCAGCTTCACAATTCACTTTAGTGAGTCAGGGTCCTGTTATAGTCACCTGAATAATTACCATTTAGTGATGGTCGTTTATGTTGGCGATTTTGAATCATAGTTGTAATGAATTATAAAAAATATTTATGAATAATTAGCATTTTCTGACTAAGCTAAGGAATTTGAGTTTGCTTTCATGAGCGTCATAGGAATGGAAGAATGCTCTCAGATTTGGGTGCTTTTATAATGACTGACATTTTAATGATGATTTTTTTTCTGATAGTCTTTTCCCTTGCTTCTCATCAATGGCTTCTTACAAACTGGTTGAGCTATCTACTTCTATCAGGTATTTACATTGTCTGTTTATGAAAGATTTCCAAAACAAATAGAATCTCATTCTTGCTAATAATAAATGCCTGCTCTCCAAACCCTTAGTTTTCATGAGGGATTTTGATAATTCATAGTTCAGCAGAAGTATTATGGATGTAATTTACACGTGTTCTTAAAACTTTCCATTATATTTTAAACCTTGTCTTTTACATCTTTCCAAATAGCCCAGTGATCTATAAAATTTCACTGTTACTTCATCTCTCCCACCTACTCTTGTCTTTTTCCACTGTGTTCTCTGGAGTCAGACAACAGATTTTTTGCATGTCCTAAAGGGGCAATTTAAAGGAGAGAGTCTCAGAGCTACGGCTGACACCAAATTAGGCTCATGAGGCAATGGAAAGTTTCCCCATCTCCAGCTGTCTTGCATTAGTAATTCAGTTACTTCTAGGAGTCTGGCCGGCCACAAAGACCAGGATCCAAAAGAGTAAAGGTTCCTTCCTGTCCAGGCTTTAATACCATGGCGTTTAATTATAATTGAACAGCAGAGTTAACTTCCTGAAGCCCCAGTGTCTTCATATCTAGAGTAGAAACTACAGCGCTGGATGGTGGAATGGCTCAAGACACTGCCATGCACATTCTGCTCCTTCTGTGGAACTGTAATATGCGTAAATATTTATAAATGTATGTAGATGCATGCATGTTCACATCATATGGTGAATTAAAATAAGAAATCTTTCTCAAATATTTTAAAAAAATTATTCTCATGGAACTAGTGTGACTAGGTCATGAAATGGAGTTCTTAGAAACAAGATTAGCAAATAAATTAGAAAAATTTCCCTTGTCTTTTATGCCATGCAAAGTTGGAGTGGAAAGAGGGCTGCCACGGAGGAAGAGAGCCCTCACCAGACACTGCGCTCGGGGGCCTTGATCATGGAGTCCACAGCCTTAAGAACTGTGTTAAATAAGTATTCGTTGCATACAAACCAAATGGTTTATGATAATTTATTTAAGCTGCCTAAGCAGAGACTTTTTTTTATAGATAAATCTTTGTTGTGAATAAATAGAAGACAACAATATACTGGGATCCCTGATCACTACTGATCAGAAGCAAATGATATACTTCCTCTACTAAACCCTGACCCCAACCTCCAAACATTGCCACATCTTCCCAGCAATACAGTTATGTGAGTGGTTGTTGGGAGGCCCCGCTGGTCAGATGGTGCAGTCTCCCATAGCTTAGCAGCTCCCCCCAGGCTCAGCACAATGGGATGAATTCTCACTCCTGCCCCAATAGCAGCTTTCTGCTCTCTACTTAACCTTATCTGGAAGACGTCTCTAGGCCTGAGTGTTTAGCTCATCTCAAGGATGCACAGGTGTTTGCAAACATTCTTCCTTCACTGCCCACATAGAAATGAAAGAACACGGTCTAACTATTTTCACTGAAGCAGGCCACCTGAGAGAAATTATGGTTTGCCCAGCTACCACCCCAATCTTTTCTTTTTGAAAATTTAACTTATTTATTGATTCTTTAGGAATTTCACATCATGTACCCCAATTCTGCTCACCTCCGGCTGCCCCCATATCCTCCCCCTCAGTCCTGTAGCCTCCCACAAAAGAAAACAAAATAAGGCAAACAGGCAAACAAAATAAGAACTAAAAAAAAAAACCAGAACAAACAAACAAAAATAAACCAAAATCCTCTTTGCCTCTCCTTCTTTCCTGCCTCACCAGCACGTCTTCATTTGTCCTGGTAGCAATGGTATCCTCTGTGTGTCATATAGTATACATTTTGTCCTATCAGCTTTTCCAGCAAATGTTCATGGCAGTGAGTCACTGGTCTGGTCAAAGACCTCTGGTTTCTGGTACACCATCATCACTGGATCCTCATTGGAGCTTCTCTGGGATATCCTGTGACTGCCCTGAGTCTAAGGGATCCTTCAGGTATGATTTCACCGGACCAATCCCTTCAGGAGCTCCATCAGGTCCTAGATGAGGTAGATGTTATGATGGACCAACCTAAGGCCCAACGGTGAGCCTGGGTGGCTACCACCCCAATCCTGTATATCCCCTATACTCTGGAATAAAGTTGAGCTGTCTCACTGAAGTCAAGTTGTAGAAAGCTATTTCCTCAGTGTTCACATGCCATCCAAGGCTCTCTACCATTGCTTCTGCCCCTTCTTCCTTTGTGGACTGGTAGCTCATGGACTGTAAGGCAAAGGGGACCCCACCAGTAGTAAAGAAAACCGCGCCTGTTGAGACGTGTGCAGTCCAGGAGGAAGAGTCTATTTAAGCTGTCAATTCTTTCTGTTTCCTTATTGTCAAATCACCACCACCATCTCTAGAGAACTTTAGAGCACTACCCTGGATGGGATGCGCTCTTTTCCTATGGTTCTGCCACAAAGAACATCTAGGGCCCCAATGCAACATTATCTCTAAGAGCCTGGTTGAAGAACTCTAAAAATTGTCAAGGACGTCAGACAAGCCTTAATCAGCATGGAGAGCCCATAAGGCAGCCCAGAAAAGAGAACAAAGCAAATCGCAAAATTATCTTCAGCTCCTGGTGTGGGTGGTGTAGAGAGGCACCTTGCCAGGAAAAGGTAAGAGGGAATACATCAGAAATCCAATCATAGAAAAAGATACATAGTCGTGAATTCAAGAAAACTGCTCAGTCCTTAAGGATTGAAATCCAGTTTCTGTTGTAATAGGAATCCCGGTGCTGTTGTAACTGCGTTACATTACCGTCTGCATTTGCTCCGTGGGATAGGTCTCCTTTGTAGCCCATGGGTCCTATTGCAGCAGCTGATATGTAACACTGTGACATCAGCTAAACTTGTCTCCAGGAGCCAGGAAAAAGTCCCACCCAGAAGTTGCAATTCCAGCACTGTGGTTACTAGACGGAGATTTTCTTGAGTGCCTTGGGGAAAAATTCCAGTCATTCTTCAGCTCTAGAGCCTTAGTTACCAAAACCACACTGCTGAAAAGAAGGCCAGCAGTGGTGGCACAAGCCTTTAATCCCAGCTGTGGGAGACAGAGGCAGTTGGATCTCTATGAGTTCAAGTCCAGCGTAATCTAAAGAGTGAATTCCACTACAGTCAGGGCTGTCACACAGAGAAACCCTGCCTCAAAAAGCAAAACAAAACTAAAACAAGAAAAAGGAAAAGACATTTGAAACCCATTTTTAAAAAATTATAACCAATAACTTACCAAATTTTTAGAATTAGGCATCCTTAGAAAGAAGAATGTCAAACAATGAATACTGTATTAAACCAAAAGAGTCATCCTTGATGGTGCATTAAGATGATTATGAAGGTACAAGACAAATGGAACACCCTTAAAATAAGTGAAAAGTAACTAGTCATATAAAAGGCATGTTCTTAGACTTACAGCAGATTTTTCAAAAAAAAAAAATTCACACAAGGAAGAAAAAATGGGATTAAGTAATTAAAGTGGTGAGAAAAAACTAGACTATGTGGCCCAGATAAAATGCCATTAAAAACCGAAGAAAAAAGTATAATATTACACAGATAAGCAGAAACTAAAAAATTATTATCTCCCAACCATCTATGAAGCTTACGAGAATCTTACACAAAGCCTTTTCATCACCTTGAACACATATCAACATACAAAATTAACTAGAATAGACACGCAAAGGAGAAAGAGAAACAAACACCAGCAAGAGAGACAACAAACAAAAAAAATTCACAAAATCTTCAAAATAAAGAGAAGCAATTTATAAAAAGACAAGAAGATGCTCCTGCTATCAGTGATAACATGGAAAAGAAATTATTAGATCCACAAATCAAGTATAAATACTGGCTGAACGAATAAAAAGAGACAGAGACCCAACTACATGCTGCATTTAAGAAACTCACTTCCCTAATGCACATATGTACAGACTGAGTAAACATCATCCATCAAAAGTTAAAAGAAAGCGGAAGTGAATATATACTCAGATAAAGATTATCCCAAAAGAAAAACCATAAAAAGAATATAGACTATCATCTCGCATAGCAATAAGGGTGGTTTCAGCAGTAAGATGAGAACATACATAGTTGCATATCATATGCATGCACACATGAACGCATGCACACATATACATATACACATATCCACATGAGCACCTACACATACACATTTCTCCAAATACATAAATACAATGTGCTCAATCTTTTAGTGTTATTTGTGCCTATATTATTTCAGGGTCAAAACTGAACTTGCTTTAATGAGTCAGAAATTATCCTGCTACTCAACTCAGGGAAAATACAAGGATATAAAAACAAGTGATGGACACAGATGCAAAATTTCTTAATATTCTAGCAAACCAATTTCTACAGCACACAAGGAATATGACATGTTCAGTGGGTTTCATTGCAAGTATGTGAGGCTATTTCACTGGTCTTTGCTTTTTTTTTCTGATCAATGAAGCAGGTACTTTTTTTGTATGTAAAATTTAACATTTTAATGCCAATTAAAAGTAGAGGGAGGAGACAATAAATTTTAGTTGTTTGGTAACATTAAGGCAAGGCATTCTGACATCCTCCACTATCACTATCATTTAAAGAGAGAGAGTTAATGTTTGCCAGTTAGAATAAGCTACATTGCTTAACATGCACATCGCTGAGCAATGTCTTCGCAGGTCACATAAGAAACTTTTTATTCTTCTGTTTCAAGTCATAGGCCTTTCTTGCTTGCATCATTAAATTTAACCATTTTTCAGCTTTTCTTTATGCATCTAAGATCAGACTACCATTGCCCTGTTTATTCCCAATATTTCCAACCTCTCTCTCGGCTTTGTCATACCTAAGATCCCATCTATACCCACTCAATTTATATCTATGAGTTTAGGAGCCATCTATCTCTCTTTTTTGATTTTTCTAATTATTCTCAGCTATTCCTAAAATGCCTCTTCAAGAATGAATCTATAGGAAGAAAAGGACTTGAGTCTCTTTCTACCTGAAAAACTACTTAGCGCTCACTTCAAAAAGTACATTTAGTTCTGTGTGAGTTCCTCAGTACTTCCCCTACAAGATAGGAGTGCAGAAAGTCTAGTGGCTGATGAGAACTTGACCAACAGGCTCTTTTTCCGGTCTACTTTAGGCCTGGGAATAGTTGTCTGTAAAATATACAGGTCTTTTCTTACATTTTTTTTCTCTCTTAATTAAATGACGGTAGACAAAAATCAGACATCCTTAAGTAATTGTGTTTTTAAATCAAGTATGCTTTTGTTTCTTGTATTTTCTCTTTGGTCTGAGAAATTTCTTTTTCAATCTTTCTATTAACTGTTTAATTTGAGCAAATAGAATTCAAATTTCTCAGCCAGCTACAGCACAGCTTTTCCTTTAGACCATCATCTAAGTCTGAACATAAAGGTGATTTTCTTTTTTTTTTAATTAAAAAACTGTTTTGCCTATTAGCTCTGTGTTTTTATTAACTAACTCTTACATCTTAAATTAACCCATTCCTATTATTTTGTATTTTACCATGAGGCTCGTGGTTTACCAACAAGGTTCCAGGGCTTCTGTCTCCTTTGGCAGCTACACGATGTCTCCCAGACTCTGCCTTCTTTTCCCTAACCCAAACCCTAACCCTAACCCTAACTAAAGCAGCTTCTTTATTAACCAATGGTAGTAAAACACATTCACAGCATACAGAGGGGAATTCCACAAAGGGTGATTTTCTTTTATGTTTAGTTGTCTTCCTTCTTCGGTTATCTATTTCTTTCCTTGTCAGCTCTTTTACAGTGTTTATTTTCCTCAAAGTTGTGTAGACACATGTTTAAGTTTGAGTGTTTTGGAAAAAAGAGTGAATTGATTGTTCTAGACTATCTCTTTTTTTCTGATCACATGAGTCTTTAATTTGCTAAATGATATGGCTAGAATTAAAGCCTTGGCTTTGATGGCTAGATCCGCCCCATTCCTTAGCTTTCTGAGAGTATAGCCTCATGGTGGAGGTCTTTGCCAGAGTCATGTTTATTTCCACAACTCTATGGAATTTCAAAGTCCCTGCCACTACAGGAAGTAGGTTGTTGGCTTCTCATAAACACCATTTAAGTGTTTATTGGTGGGGCCTCTTAAAAGAGCTGCAAGGTTTTTGCTTCTAAAGCTGAGTCAGGAAGTCTCTCTTAAATGAGGCGCACTTGCCTCTAGCAAACAAATCCCACCTGAGAACATGCTAACAAGAAGCCATGCTTAACTCTGTTCTTTTTTGTCTAGAATTATTTCCCAAGCTCTCTCGGGTTTTTTGTGGATGCAATTGTCCACATTGGTGCCATTCTGTTGACAGAGGTTTCTGGTGCAGCCATTCAGCCCCAAAGAAACACACAGGGGTCTACATTAATTATAAACGGATTGGCCTATTAGCCCAGGCTTCTTCTTAATTCTTACAACTTCTATTAGCCCATAATTCTTGTCTGTGTTAACCATGTGGCTTGGTGCATTTTTTGGCAAACCAGTCACATAGTACCTCCTCTGTGTCTGGATGATGAGTGCAAACTGAATCTTTCCTCTTCCCAGAATTCTCCTGTTCTTGTTGCCCTGCCTCTACTTCCTGACTGGTTACTGGCCAATCAGTGTTTATTTAAAATACAAGTGATAGGATACAGATCATTGTCCCACAGCATGCATGCATGCGCACGCGTGCACACACACACATACACACACACACAAATATACACGCACTAGCAACAATAATAACAACAAATCTATAGGAAACTAAGGAATGCTGATAGTGAGAGAGTCTTCCCTAGGAAAGAACACACCAATTGATATATAATATCCAATAATCAATCTTGAAAACATACATGTGAATAACATACAGACTGAGCAGGTTGTACTTACGTATTTAGCAACATGTGTGTGTGTGTGTACATAACAAAAATTAATGAAAAAAGAGGCCATTAATTTTTAAGAAAGCAAAAAGTATATGGGAGAGTTCAGAGGAATGAGAAGGGGGATATGATGTAATTATACTATAATATAAAAATATACAAAGAAATTAAAAAAAATACAGTGGAGCTGGTCCTGATGGCCTGATGTTAGAGAGTTGACCCTGAGGGTGTGAAAGCAAGAGAACTGGCCCTGCCCCTTGCTCATTCATGTTTAGGATAGACTACTCACCTTGGTAATGAGAACTCTGGAGAGCTTGTGGGCTGACCAATGCTCCAACTACCCAGGCCCAGAACCAGGGTTATGACATCCATCCCATCCCATCTATGATCTGCTGGTACATGTGAAGGTGCCAGTCCTGCAAATCCAAAGCTACAGGATCTCCACGACACAAGACAACAACAGGATAATCAAGAGGAGTCCCAAGGAGTGCCCAACGTTATAGCATATCAGAAACCAGAGGCCTCAAACCAGAGCAGCGACTCTGCAATGAACACCTGCAAGTAAAGATATGAGGACAAAAGGGTTTACTGCGTGACTCACTGTGTCACATTGCTGGCAACTTCCTTGACAAGATTTTACCTTTTTCTTATTTCTCTTCTTTTTTTTCTCTTAAATTTTATTCTGTTTGGGGTGGGGGTTGCAAGGGCAGAGGCCAGATATGAAAGTGGAGAAATGAAGGAGATCCAGATTCATGATGTGAAAGACTCAGAGAATAAATAAAAAGAAAGAAAAACAACAACAACCAAAAAAAAAAAGACAGTTGTCAGCAAAATCATATGTTAACAATTATCTGAAATGGAAATTAGGAGAACATCATTTACTAAAGTACTAAAAGAAAATAATTATGAACTAATTTAATTCAAAAGTCAAAATACAGAACAACTTTTAAAACACCGAGAAAGATATTGAGGAAGAAAGTATGCATTCATACATTGGAAGTTCTATTCATTTTTTATTAAAACAGCCATACAATCCAAACCAGTCTACAGATTCCATGCAATTACTATTAAAATTGTAATAAAGTCTTAAAAGAAATGAAAATAATCACAAAATTTTAGCGAATCATAAAAGTCCCTAAATGTCTAAAGCAGTTCAAACAAGACCAAAACTGTGGATTTTTAAATTTTGCAGTATATTATGGAGTAATACTAATAAACACGTATGACATTATTACAAACAAATACACGGAGCCATGGGACAATAGACAACCTAGACACAAACCCAACACATATGATGAGGCTTTGTGGAAACCTCTAAGGTTATGCAAAGAATTAGAAATTCTCTCCAACAAATGGTGCCAGGAAAATTGTCTATCACGTGCAAAAAACTGAGATCGTTTTTCCCCAAACATAAACAAAAATGAATTAGGTGTTTGCATTCAAGACTTGAAGCTTTAGCCCTCTTAGAAGGGAGGAGCTCCCAAGACAGAGCTCTATGCACTGGTGGTGGGAGTAGATTTTGGTTTAAGGCATGAAAACAAACAAACACACCAGTGCCATAAGTAAAATTAAACAAGTTATGGTGAATTAAAGGGGGGGGGTGTAAGAATCATTTTAAAAATAAAGAAAATAGATAATATCAAGTTAGAAATTTTAAGCACTAGAAACAATCAACATTGGAATGCAAGTCAAGAAAAGAAATAGGTGATTTTCTAAATCACAAAGGTGTTAATTTTGTATGATGTGAGAAATTTATGATGTTTAATCTTCAAAGTTGGTGAGACTAGATTTAGAATCAGTAAGGAGAGACATAACTGAGGGAGGCCATTCTGTGGGGCATACCATCATCCCTTGGGCTGGGATCCTGGACCTAGTAAAGAGGGGAAAAGTAGGGAGAGAGGCAAGTAATGGTACTCACCTGGTTAAGAATGAAATGTGACCAGCTACTCACACAGATGCTTTCAAACCTCCCCTCCATGATGGACCATGTCCCCACAAACCATTAGTCAGAATGTACCCTTTCTTCCATAATTGATTTTGCCATGGTAATAAGAAAAGTAACTAATATAGAGAATCACCAAGGCAAATGAAAGATAAAAGGGCCCATTTAAAAATTGTCGAAGGAGCCAGATGGTAGTGGTACATGCCTTTAATCCCAGTACTCAGGAGGCAGAGGTAGATAGGTGGATCTCTGTGAGTTTGAGGCCATCTTGTAGACCAGGGTTTGGGGAAATAAGAAATGTCAGTAAAGGGCTCCAAAACTTTCAGTTATAATATGAATGAGTTACAGAGAACCTAAAATAAAGCATTGTACACATAGTTCACAATAATGTATTTGATATTTGAAATCTATTAATGAAGTAGATAGTAAGCACTGTCATCTTGCCATGTTACACACAGAGTTATGAATTCATTTATGTGTTACTTATGTAGACTATGGCAATAATTTTATGGAGTATTTACAACTGAAAACATCATGATATATAATTTGGAATATATATGTATGATTTTGTTTGTCAGTTAAATCTTAATGAAACTAAAAATCATTATTTAACTCAAATATAGCTATTTCAAATCATACCATTATTACACCCTGCACACGTTACAAACATGGTAACAAGATAAAATGGTTAAGCGAGCTATTCAAGGCCTGACACTACTGAGTAGCAGAGCCGAGCTCTGAAGCTAACCAGGCTATCCCTGTGCACTTGACCTTCCAATTCTGCTGTAACTCTCTCTAAAAACGCCACTGACATTTTCAAAAGAAGTGACCTATAGTTTTATAAACTGGGGTCTCATTAGCTACACACCTCCATGTGAACTATTGGTGAATCTTCCTTGTCTTATCCATTCCCTTCTCATCCTCCACTGACTTCAGGCCTAAGACGTTCAAGGGTCATCACAAGCAAAGCAGCTTGCTGCTCCACCTCAGCCTGCACTGCTTCGGTGTGCTCCATCCAACCTTGCCCTCCTCCAGAGCTCTTGACCGTGCCTGCTCTCATTTTGCCCTCTTGGCTTGTATGCATATATTCTCTTTCACATAATCCTGCCATTTTGTGATTTCTCATGACAAAGCAGAGAACTACTATGCTAAGTTAGCTGGGTTTTAAGAAATTCAAAGTAAGTGCAATTTGCAGCCTATATTTCCTTACTTTGTACTCCAGTGTTTTAAATCAACATACACTGATTTAAACTTTTCCACAACATTTAACTTTGTGACATATCCTTTTAAACTAGGACTCCATTCCAGCTGCTCCCACTTAATCTAGTGGTAAAGATTTCAATTATTTTATTACTTTCAATATAGCTGGAATTAAATTTATATTTCTCTACATATAAAAAAGAACTATATAAAACATACGTGAACTAGTTTTAAATTTTGTTCTGGAAGGATCTTTCTGTGAAATTCAGTACACTTCCATAGTTGTCTTCCATAATTATCTCGTATTGACCATGCTATATGAGCACGGAAGGCATCCAGTGTACCCAAGGCAAGTTCTCTCACAACTTTGTGGGAAACCTTATCAATAAGTTTCTCAGGTTTTAGAAAAGAATGTTTCTAATAATAAAGTTAAAATTTGAACATTTCCTATTAACACCCAAATATAAGACAACAAAGTGAGCGCTTAGCTATTCAGGACCCTGGATAGGGCTTCCTATGCGCGAAGTGTCAGGAGTGTTAGCCAGGAGCTTTCCTGACAGTCAGTGCCACTCCTGTGCATTTATCAATGCCAGTCTTGCTATGCATATGCTTCTGGTATTTGCCATGCATTGTTAGCAGTGATTGTCATGTAATTAAATCACTGCTCATCATGAGAGCCTCTTTTTATGCTGAGATAAGCATCAGGAGCTTGCTGTAGGACCCGAGGATCAATAAAGATGTTCCCAGTAGGATTACAAAGAAGCTGGGGTTGAGCAGGGCACCGGAATTAATTAGGAATGATTTCTTTCTCTTTCTACTTTCGATATATTTTTAATTGTTTTTCCATTTTCACTGGGCTCTACCCCTACTTCCTTTTAAGTTCTGCTGATATTCAGACACTCCTGTCCCGAGATCTGTTAGAAGCGGGGCTCACAGCCCCTCCGACTTCTCCAGTCATGTCGTATCCTTCTAACTCCATTTGGTCCCAGTGATCTCAGGGCCTCAGAGCTGTGAGGGAACTTTGGCAACAAAAATGGCCGTTCTGTTTCTAAAGGCTCCTTAAACATTCACACACCAGCTTTCGGCTGCATGGAGGATTCTAACTTCCGTTATCGTGCCCTTGATAAGCCAATGCAGCTTCTGGAGGTAACGACGCATTCTAAAACGAAACCTGAATCAAACCAAATGTTAGGGGGAGAAAGGTTCCTCTTGTTATTTCCCCAACTGTGGCCCGCATGCCCGAGGAAGTGACGTGTGAGAGAAGCAAGGAAAGAGCTCCATGTTCAGAATGCAAATCTGATATTCTAACCAAGATGTGAGTCCTCTTGCCAGAGGAAAGGAGTACTCTGGGGTCAGACAAAGGTATTCCTGGCATTAGGTTTTAGTACACAGAGTGCTCCCAACTGAAGGACATAAAGAGGCTCCAAAATGAAGATTATGCTGTCCTTCCTATATTATCACTTGATGTGATTTGGCTATAGACACTCAGCCTCCTTGCCATCCAAAGCAGCCATCAGAACTAGTGCTCTTGCTCCAGCCTATATACGCCCCACCCATGCCTTTCTATCTAGAAGCTGACCCTAGAGAAGGTCTACTCACCTTTTTCTGTAGACTGCATTACCTATCCCAGCAAGACCGTACCCCTTTACTCAGAGACAGGAAATGTTCCAGCTGAAAGGGTAGGAAGAAATGAACCACAGAAGACCTTCCAGATGTCTCTAGTCAGGACTATAAGATCAAACTCCCTTTTTTTTTTTGCCAAGCATATTCATCTATGGCTGTCTCTGCTTCAAACAATTTAAGCATAAAATAGGTACTGTCTTGTGCCTCTTGTCTTCATTTAGAAGGTTCCCATGTGTGGTGAGTGAATAAGAATGGCCCTCGTGTTTGAAAATGGCTCTCACAATGAAACCTTTGTAAATAATAAATGATTATAACATTTTATTTTTCTAATGCACATTTTTTAAATGTATTTATTTACTAAGGATTTCTGCCTCCTCCCCGCCACCGCCTCCCATTTCCCTCCCCCTCCCTCGATCAAGTCCCCCTCCCTCATCAGCTCGAAGAGCAATCAGGGTTCCCTGCCCTGTGGGAAGTCCAAGGACCGCCCACCTCCATCCAGGTTTAGTAAGGTGAGCATCCAAACTGCCTAGGCTCCCCCAAAGTCAGTACGTGCAGCAGGATCAAAAACCCATTGCCATTGTTCTTGAGTTCACATTTTTTTCATTTATATATTTTCATTTCATGAAACTTAACACCTCAATAAACTAAAACCAGGGAGTGGAACTCTTTGAAAAGATTAGAATGAATAGGAGGGGTGGCTTGGTTGGAAGAAGTGTGCCATTAGGGGTTGACTTTGAGACTCCAAAATCCCATGCTGTGATGCCCCCTCGCTGTCCTTGGGGATCGTGATGTAGCTCTCTACTGCTTCTCCAGCACCATGCCTGCCATACATGCCACCATGCTCCCTGCCACGATGGCAATGGAGTCACCTCAGACTAATTAAATGTTTACCTTTATAAGAGTTGCCTTCCTCACAGTGTCTTTTCACAGCAATAGCAATGTGAATAAGGTACCTCTTCGTATAAATTACAATTATGTAAGTGTGTCAAGCTTTTCTGTGGTTAGCTTGCCCTTCCGTTTTAACTGTGGCCTCCAGGAGAGGGAGGTCTACTACACTTCTACCCACGTATGTTACAGTAAGACTATTTGTCATCTGCATTGGATGGGTGATTAGAAATCTGAATGAGGCTGATGCTGCAGAGGGGTCGTGCATGGGTGGGGCTGAGTGCTGGTATTCAAAGACTAGAAGGTGATGGAAAAATCTCCGGGACCTGAAAATTAGATTTTGAAATGAGCAACAGCATCGCTGAAGGCTGGGATTGGCAAATAGCCACAGGGCCAGTTTGACCTAAGCTAAGCCACGCTCGTGTGTCAAACTCTCAGCTACAGTGATTGGATCCGCATAAGGAAGAAATACAAATGAGATCAGAACCTTTCAGACTTCCATATACAGACACCGGAGAGAGCTGACTGGTTTGTATTCAACTTGCAAGACTGGAAGGAGCTACTCACAGCGGCCTTGCCTGCCAAGTGAAGAGAATCAGCATGTAGGATGCAAACCATCAGAGACAAGGCCTGAGATTGGAGTTCTCAGGGCTGCCTGGCACTGGAGTAAAATCCCTTCCAAGATATCCCCGTGAACTGATCTAGTAAACTCCCCTCCTGCATAATTTACACTGGGCTGACTTCCCTTCCGCAAGGCAGAATTCTAATTAACACATTAGATCATAAGAAACTGCTCCTTTCTACTAATTTATTAGTCTCTGGCTGTATAAAAGGCTGAAGACATATTTATGTTTGTTGGATATGACTATTGCTCCTCTTTTAAACTTTTCCTTTGTGGTATTTGCTCATATTTGACAATTTTTCTTTTTTGTTTTACAGTAACTTTTTATATATTTAGAATACTAGCCTTTTTAAATGCCATATACACAACAAATATTTTTTCCCCAGACTGTCATCCATCCTTTGACTATGACAGGTTTCCTTAGCAAACACATGTTTTCCTTGTGCATGCTGCTTTTTGGCATTCTGCTTCAAAGTGCACTTCCTAATCCAGAAGTGTTTAAAATTCAGTGTTCAAAATAAAACTTAAAAATCAAAAGCATCTGTCTCTATTGGGAATAATAATTCAGATGGAGAAACAAAAATAAATTTAAAAAAATAGAAAAAGACTACAAACTATACATTTGGTCTAACATTGAGTGCACCTGTATTTTGAGACAAATGAAAAGGCAGACGGAATGCCCGATTAAATGAATAGAGACTGCTTTGATGGATGAAAAGCATGAACTAATATTGACTGATATCCATGGGATGTCTACAGAATGCCTGGCACTCTGAAGGGCTTGTCATGTTTTTCTTTGGTTTTGGTTGCTGTCACAATGCACTCAAGGTTGGGTAGTATATTTTAAAGTAGAAGTCTCTTTAGTTTACACGGTTCTAGAATATGAAACTGTATGATTAGGAAGCCCAGAGCTGGTAATTAATGGGGTGGGAGGCTATAATAAGAGAGAGGTAGGTGGAATGAACTGGGAGACAAACAAATAAAATGATAAGATAGCACATTGTACCAATCAGGAGAGCCAAGAATGCACAGTATTTTATATTGTAAATTCAATATAAATGACATCCAAAAAGGACAAAAAGTGAAATAAAATAAAATTATAG
Organism: Microtus ochrogaster; assembly: GCF_000317375.1. NCBI lineage: Eukaryota > Metazoa > Chordata > Mammalia > Rodentia > Cricetidae > Microtus > Microtus ochrogaster. The sequence goes on from NC_022023.1 coordinate 21,379,642, forward strand.
ACTTATAAAGTCTCCTGGTACTTTTAATACTTTATTTTGATTTGTTATAAGTTGTGATAAAGTTAATCAATTACCTAAATAGATTTCATGAATAATCCATTCTCTCCTACTGAATGCTATTTTATTTCATGTAAAATGCTATTTTATTTCATGATAATATATATGGATATATTCCTGGTGTTTTTTTTCACTCCTCATGATAGAAACATCTGTTTTTATATCAAGAATGAAACTATGTCAGTTTTTTAGATCTTTTGTTTCCCACTGCCTTTGTCCCCAATTCTCAACAATTCTAGTTTCAGCATCCCTTTCCAGACTCCTTACTTTCTTTCTGCGGTGCCTGCAGCCTGGATACCCACACTTCCGAAGCCCCACCAGGCTCACTATTCTGCTTGTGTCCACACTTACTACCTGCCAGGTTTATCTCTACTCATGAGGGAAGAAACCTCTAAGTTTGTCTGTCACTTCCTTGTTGGGTGTCCGTAGAGAGAGTTGTTCTGAAGTTAGGGAAGGACTGTACTACTTCGCATTTCCGGGGCTCCCATCTACCCTGCCCTCCATCCTCGTCACTATCCTTCCTGTGGAGTTCCATGTCAACACGGGGTTCATTTTTCTTCTCTAACTGACAAGATCTTCCTGTTATTGGATTACTTAGTGCATTATCCGTTGAGAACTCTCTTATTCCTTCTCTCACTGACCCCCTCTTAAGACTCACTCCTCATACAGACGCCATCTATATGCTTGTCAGTGTGAATGATATCCTTTCATTTGGACAAAGAATCGCTTGCTACGCAAGACACTGCTTCTCCATAACCCACAGCTTTCTTTGATAACATTGCTATTTGTAATTAGGTATTTCTAATGCAGATATTATTATTTATTCTCCTTCTCACCCTGTCTTACACTAGACTGTAACTTCCTTATACGTAGGGATCATGTCTATCCACACCAAATGCCAGCCATGAGCACAAAGCACACAGAAGGCTATCAAGTATTTATTTAATAAATAATTGGCATTTTACTGATATCTAATTAGTGTGTGACATCTACCATTCTTCGTATTCAAAAACCCCATTGGAATCTACATTAGCTTACTCTTTTGTCTGTGCTGTGTGTTATGTATGTGGAGCACGCGCATGTCTGTGGAAGCCAGAACAGGACATTAGAAGTCTTGACCCATCATTTTTTGCCTATTGTTTTGAGAAATAGACTCTCTTTTTAAAATATATTTCTTATTTTATTTATTTTTTTAAGTTTCGTTGATTCTATGTCGATTTCACATCATGCATTCCGATTCCATTTATATCCCCTTCCCCTCACATCTGCCTTCTGCCCATTCAACCTCCCCCTCAATACAAAACCAAATTTAAAAGAAAAAAAACAAACAAAATAGAAGCGAAAACAACAGAGAGAGAGAGAGAGAGGAGGAGAAGAAGAAGAAGAAGAAGAAGAAGAAGAAGAAGAAGAAGAAGAAGAAGAAGAAGAAGAAGAAGAAGAAGAAGAAGAAGAAGA